>NC_054706.1:29266344-29325574 GCF_016097555.1 Gigantopelta aegis
CGCCTCAGTGTGATGCCCATGTATAGGTGGAGGAAACGCCTCAGTGTGGTGCCCATGTATAGGTGGAGGAAACGCCTCAGTGTGGTGCTCATGTTTAGGTGGAGGAAATGCCTCAAAATGCCTCAATGTGTTGCTCATGTATAATTGGAGGAAACGAAATAATTCTAAATCATACAAAAACCCAGAAAATATTGGTTTAGTTGGTTGGTTGGAATCTTTTTTATTGTTATTGTTGGGAGTGTCGTTTTTTGGTGTTGTTTGCTTTGCTTTGCTGTGCTTTTGCTTTCGCTTTTGCTTTGGTTTTGGTATTTATTTATTTATTTTTGTTTTGTTTTGGGGGATTTGGAGTTTATTTTGGTTTAGTTTGGTTTTGTTTTCTTTTGTTTTTCTTCTTCATTTTCTTTTTTTCCCCCTCTTTTTGTTTCTTTGTTGTTGTTGTTGTTTTGGGGGGTGGGGGTGGCATTTTAACCGTTCCTACTCTCCAGTATCTCTTTGGGGTCCAAAATTTTCTTCTCTAATTCTATTTTTATCGCTCAAATCTTGGCGGATATTGCATAGACAACTGGACATCAATCTGACGACTACTACAGTTTGAGAAAGGGGGATCTTTGTTTAACAACACGTCATCAGCATACTCTGGGGGTTTTGGTCAAGTTAACTGAAAGGTAATGGAAGAAACAAATGAATTCTCCCCTGCATCAAATATGAAACCATGTCGGTGAATGTTTCATGTGTAAAGTAGCAAATTGAAGGGGTGTTCGCAGATTTCCGTGTGCGTTTCTTTGTGACTGGGGTCACCAATTTAACAGTTAGCTTACCCAGAATAACGGCCCACTTCTAAGTAATAGAATAAAGATTAATACATTTTATCGGATCTAGATTAGCAAGTATAGTCAAAGCATATCGAAAAATGGCGCGCAAAGGTAAAAACAATTAACGTGATGTCTATTTTAAATGCTTTAAAAATCGCAGACCCTAATTTTAACCCGTCAATATTGACACTGACTTTGGTTAATTTACAAACCACTAACACATTTTGATAAAGTTATAGTTGAAGTAAACAAGAATCTGTGACATTGAAACAGGGTAATACTCTTTAAACATAAATTCGTCTCCAGAACCGTTACTTTTCAAAGGTACGTGCGGGGTTTTGGGTTCTTTGGGTGGTTTTTTGTTTTGTTTTTGTTTGGGTGTTTTTGTGTGTGTTTTTTGTTGGGGGGGGGGGGGTGTTTTGTTTTTTGTGTTTTGTTTTGTTTGTTTGTTTGTTTGATTGTTTGCATTTTATGGTATTACAAACACCAGGATAACCAGGTTATTTTAAAATTTGCATTCTAAGCCATAAGATGTAAGTAATATTTGATTTCAATGGAATGGAATGGAATAATGTTTAACGTGCACGTTCAGAGCAAGCTGTTGTAGCGCACGCCTGTCCTGGGCACAGGTGCCGGCCTCGGCTGGCTCCTCCGTCCAGGACAGGAAAGTTGGGGTAGGTAGGAGGGGGGACTGCCTGCACTGGCAGGTGCAAGGGAACACCAGCAGTCCGACTGTAGCTTTAAAGGCATACTGTCACAGATTTAAGGACCTTATTTCTTCAAAAGTGGATACTAAATGAAAATTACATCAATGTTTAGAAAGCAAATTTGGCTATTGAATCACCTTAACTAAACCATGATGGAGTGAAATCCATGTCAATCGTCTTGGCAATATTAATTTTTAAATTATGGACCATTGCCATAATTCAATTATTTTTTACAAAATATCATTAATAAGTGGAGTATGATGGTTACGTAGATTGTTGAATAAAGTAAATATCGGGACAAATGAAATACATATGTTTAACGTAATACTTTGTTAGGTCATTTAATAAGTCAGTGGTCTGTGACAATATGCCTTTAATAGTGAAAAATGCGCCGTAGTGTTTATAAACTAAGGTCTTTGCTGCTTTAATAATGATCACTCCCGCTTTCTAAACGGGTTACCTGTAACAACTGTGTACGTTGTTATTACCACGCAATCCGCGTTTTACACGCAACATTTCGATTTAAAAGCATGTTTGCTAAAAGCATCGTGCCTTAATTAAAAGGTATAACAAATACCTTCGAAAAGCCAAACATCAAACAGACCGTCATTAACTTCCATGTGAATTATTGGAATCCTGGCAAAGCTGAAACACCTGAGAAAGTGTTAGTAAATGAGTAAAATTGACGATCAATAAGGCAGCTCCTGCAAAGATTTGTTTAAAATATCATTTATTTCTACCACGTAGAGCCGTGGCCAAAGAAATCCATACATTTAGCGAGTGGCTTTGGAGAAATGAAAACAAAAACGCATTGTGAAGAACTTAACGATACGAAAGATAAAAGGAATCTGCATTGCTTGATTAACGGTAACCCAGACACATGGTATTAATCATTTGGCTATTAAATGGGAATCGTGTCATAATTCTGATTTGCGAAGATACACGTTGGTTTAGTCGATTAGTAAAAAAGTAAAGTTTGTTTTATTTAACGACGCCACTAGAGCACATTGATTTTTTTATCTTATCATCGGCTATTGGACGTCAAACATATGGTCATTCTGACACTGTTTTTAGAGGAAACCCGCTGTCGCCACATAGGCTACTCTTTTTACGACAGGCAGCAAGGGATCTTTTATTTGCGCTTCCCACAGGCAGGATAGCACAAACCATGGCCTTTGTTGAACCAGTTATGGATCACTGGTCGGTGCAAGTGGTTTACACCTACTCATTGAGCCTTGCGGAGCACTCACTCAGGGTTTGGAGTCGGTATCTGGATTAAAAATCCCATGCCTCGACTGGGATCCGAACCCAGTACCTTCCAGCCTGTAGACCAATGGCCTGCCACGACGCCACCGAGGCCGGTATGACTAATCACTAATCACAACTTATACCATTATACTCATGCGTGTTACAGGGGGAAATATGGGGGTAGGGTGAGGGGATGTGAACTAACCCATCCCGGAAATGTGTTTATGTCGTTGTAGTTCTCGAGGCGGGACGTAGCTCAGTGGTAAAGGTCCAGGATCTATCCCCGTCGGTGGGCCCATTGGTGCATACAAAAGATCCCTTGCAGCTAATCGAAAATGAGTAGCCCATGAAGTGGCGACATCGGGTTTCCTCTCTCAGTGGTCCTTAACCATGTGTCCGACGTCATATAACCGTAAATAAAATGTGTTGAGTCCGTCGTTAAAGGGGCATTCCTGAGTTTGCTGCATTGTAAGATGTTTCCGATTAATAAAATATTTCTACAAAACAAATTGCATATTGAATATATTTTCTTGTTTAGAATATCGGTGTTTGTATATTCAATGTGTTTTTGGTCATCTTAATATTTGTAACAAAAAAAAAAAAAAAAAAAAAAAAAAAAAAACAAGCCCAAACTGGGTTTTGTCTTCATATAATTTCGTACGTACGAAAAAAACAATATTTTAGGAATTAAGCTGAAATTTAACCTAGTACAAATATTAGAACGATCAGAAACACGTTTAATATACATATATATTTGATATGTAATTACAATAGTTAAAAAAGTCTCTGTTAGTCGATAACACCTTAAAAATTGCAGCAAACTCAGGAATGGCCCTTTAAATAGTTCTCTGTAGGTCTCTGTTTTGAAAGAAATGAACATGCAATCTTAGTTGCTAAAATGGATCTTCTGATGAGAAACATCTTACAGACGGAAAGGAATGTTTTATTTAACGACGCACTCAACACATTTTATTTACGGTTATATGGCGCCAGACATATTATGGCTAAGGACCACACAGATATTGAGAGAAAAACCCCGCTGTCGCCACTTCATGGGCTACTCTTTTCGATTAGGATTGGTCAGATCACAGTGTTTAACGTGCACATTCAGAGCAAGCTGTTGTAGCGCACCTCTGCCCTGGGCACAAGGTCCGGCCTCGGCCGGCTCCTGCGTCCAGGACAGGAAAGGGATGGGGTGGGTTGGAGGTGGGGGGGGGGGGGGACCGCCTGCACTGGCAGGTGCAAGGGAGCACCAACAGTTCCGACCGGGGCCAGTAACAGGCTGAGGGTGGTATGGTGCCATGGAATTTGGAATGTCACGTAGAATTAAGGCAAAGAGAAAAGGTGCGCAGTTTTGTGAAAGAAATTAGGCGCAATTTTGAACGGTTAGCCAAAAGGAAAATAAAAGGAGCTACATATAGTTTTGGAAGATTAGTGCGCCGAGAGTAGCTCGTTCTTTTCGATTAGCAGAAAGGGATCTTTTATATGCACCAGCCCACAGACAGGAAAGTACATACCACGGTCTCTGTTACATCAGTTGTGGAGCACTGGCTCATCTTACAGAGGCGGCAAACTCGGGACAGTATCTTTAACGGATGGTAACTATAACAACTCTTTGAAAATCGTGTCCAAAAAGAGTTAATAAAAAAGCGATTAAATTATGTTCTGCCGATCCCAGGCTGACTACAAACGTCACACGTGGATGTTTTTATCAATGGCGTGAACTGTCGATCGTGGGAAGTTACAAACGTGTTACTCGTGATACAACAGATGTGGAATCTATTTATAATGACCACCAAAAGAAACGCGAATGTAATTTCCAGCTCTAACATTGTTTTGTTTTAAGGAGTTAACACATACTGAGGAAGAAGAAAGAAAATGTTTTATTTAACGACGCACTCAACACATTTTATTTACGATTATATGGCGTCAAACATATGGTTAAGGACCACACAGATAATGAGAGAGCAAACCCGCTGTCGCCACTTCATGGGCTACTCTTTTCGATTAGCAGCAAGGGTTCTTTTATATGCACCATCACACAGACAGGGTCGTACATACCACGGCCTTTGATATACCAGTCGTGGTGCACTAGCTTGAACGAGAAATAGCCCAATGCAAGCGCTGTACCACTGGGCTACGTCCCGCCCCAGGTTGATATAGAGTTTATCATTTAACAGAACTCGGCCATTTACCTTTCGACCGACCGTTCAAAATTGCGCCAAATTCCCTCAATCAAAATTGCGCACCCTTTTCTCTTTGACATTTAACTGCTCCATTCAAATTTCATAGCACCACCACCACCCCCACCCGCCTGCTACCGATTTGATCGGGCTGCTGGTGCTCCCTTTCACCTGCCAGTGCAGGCGGTCCCTCCTCTCCCCTCCACTCCCGCCACCTTTCCTGTCATGGACGGAGGAGCCGGCCAAGGCCGGCTCTTGTGCCCACGACAGGCGTGCGCTACAACAGTTTGTTCTAAATGTGCACGTAAAACCCTATGACATGACATGACAACAGAACTGAGCATTTGTAATCAACTTTAGCCCACTAGTAAAGCGCTATCGTTTTGGATCGATCCCCGTCGGTGTGTTTCTCGTTCCAGCCAGTGCACCACGACTGATATATCAAAGTGATATATGATATCATGCCTGTAGGATGGTGCATATAAAAGATGGGGAAAATGTAAAACTGCAGCGGGTTTCGGTTTCTAAGATTCAAAATTACGAAATGTTTGACATCCAATAGCCGATGATTAATAAATCAAAGTTCTCTAGTGGTGTCGTTAAACAAAACAAACAAAATTTGTGTAATCAAATACATCTATTTTAATTACTCTTTTTATTTTCATTTTCATTTCAAGGTATTTTTTGTGCTTATATCCAGTTATGGTTCAAGCACGTTGTCCTGGGCACACACCTCAGCTATCTGGGCTGACTGTTCAGGGCAGTGGGTTACTTGTTAGTGGTTAGTAAGAGAGAAGAGGGTGTAGTGGTCTTACACCTACCCATTGAGTCGTTAAAACTCGTTCAGGATAGGAGCCGGTACCGGGCTGCGAACCCTGTACCTACCAGCCGTATGTCCGATTGCTTAACCACTGCGCCACTGAGTCCGGTGTTTAAATTACAAATCCGCCTGGGCCTTGGTTTGCGTTTCCTTTGTTGTTCGGTATACCTTGAAATTATAGTACGCGACACCAGAGTCGGTACTCCAAAACACTACTGCATGGAAATGATCCCTTTGCTACTGATCACAGCCTGCAGCCCACGCGTCTGGTGTCTTTTGTCACACACAACACAACTTACTGTGTATCTGGCATCTAGAAAAAACTGATTAATCAGTTATAGTATTAGTCAAAGAGCCAGACTTGAAAAAGGGCTCAAATTTAGGTTCAATGTAAACCCTTCTGCTATACTTTTTTATTTTGATGTTTTTTAAAAAGCTTAGATATTCTGAATGAAGGATTGATTGGTCTGCAAGTTAATTTCTATTGCGAAAAAAGAAGTTATCCTATAGCAAATGAAGGCATGTAGACTATAGATGTTTCACATAATGAACCGAATAGAGAGGTTTTTTGTGTGTTTTTTAATCTTTTTTTTTTTAGGTATTTTAAAAGTGAGATGAAATTTAGCATACACATAGCACATAATATAGGTAGCATTTGTAAATTAAAAGTAATTGAAAATATTGTGTACTAGCAAATGCGGCCATTTTTCAAGATGGCCGCTATTAATATGCTAAAAATTAAGCTTGTGCTTTTAGCTATAAATATGAAATTTAAAAAACAACAAAAAAAACAACAACAACAACAACAACGTTATAGCAGATTTGCATGCAGTTATCTCATGCAGAATAAAATGTGATAAGAGGGCTAACACAACAGCACCCCTACAAGTCATATGACGTCATATGACGTCATATTACACTGCCCCTCCTATATTTGGCATGCATTATTATTGGCAAGTGCCCATGCATTATTCTAAGCCTTTACATTATAAACATGTTAATGTTATTTTTAACCCTCTTTGTTTACTACAGGTTTTTTCTGACTAAAATAAATACTAAGTTATCAAAAGCAAGCGTGTTCACTCTTCAGTACAAGAGAAAAAGAAAGAAATAAATGTTTTATTTAACGACGCACTCAACACATTTTATTTACGGTTATATGGCGTCAGACATATGGTTATGGACCACACAGATTTTGAGAGGAAACCCGCTGTCGCCACTACATGGGCTACTCTTTCCGATTAGCAGCAAGGCAGGCAGGATATCACAAACCATGGCCTTTGTTGAACCAGTTATGGATCACTGGTCGGTGCAAATGGTTTACACCTACCAATTGAGCCTTGTGGGGCACTCGCTCAGGGTTTGGAGGCCGGTACATACTTATTGTACCCATATTTTGTAAAGACAGGAAATCAAAATGCTTTCAGTCATGCTCACGTGCAAGACTCAAGACTAATGTCACACGCTGTTTGATGCTTACATGGAGCACAATCAGAGACGAATAAGCATAGGAGACGAATAGTATCAGGGGTGAGGGGGGGGGGGGGTCATCTCCCACCCCACCCCAGTGCTGGAGCAAACCTTCGCTTCGGGCAAAACCGATGAAGACATTCGGGCAAAATGAGCTGGCACAAACACCTTTTACTAAGTACATTATTTATTTCCATCATTCATCCCATTATATATTCATGTAAAAATGCAAAGTGATTCGTTTGAATCTCTATAATAATAGCTGGTTGGTAGTAATGCAAATATGAGTAAATGTTTTTATCCAAATTCAAGCATCTGGGTAAAAATAAGCTCTCCTCTCACCCCCTCCCTTTACAAATATGGTAACTCGAGAATGGTACTTGAACGACCGTGTAAGTGACGATTCAACAATGATAGAAGTATAAACACCGGAAATGAAAAATGTTTGAATTATATAATGAATAAGTGTATGTAATAACAATAACAGCTTATGCATAATTATTATTAAGTGGTTGTACAGACGTATTTATGCAATTTCATCATGTTCATATAATTTCTTTGGAAATGTGCTATTTGTTCCACTCTTGATAATACATATGACACATGTTTCTTGAACACATGTTACATTTGAATCTTGACAACTACACACATCCCAATAAAAGACTAGAATACTTCAGAATTAAATGTCTCGTTAACCGTAACTTTATTCCATGTCGCTCATAGCTGCAACCAGAGATGTTCAGGAAGGAAATGTTTTATTTAACGACACACTCAACACATTTTATTTACGGTTATATGGCGTCGGACATATGGTTAAGGCCAGAGATGTTCAGTGCATGTTCAATGCAGGTTAAAGGCAAATTAATTAAATTTTAAATTTTAATTTATTAAATTTAATAAATTTCAAATTGCTTAAAAAAAACCAGCTTTCATTGATTTAGGACTTATAACCTGTACAAAACTGACATAAATGCCAAAACTTGATATAAATGCCAAAACTTGACATAAATGCCAAAACTTGATATAAATGCCAAAACTGACATAAATGCCAAAACTTTATATAAATGCCAAAACTTGATATAAATGCCAAAACTTGATATAAATGCCAAAACTTGATATAAATGAGAACATGTAACATTGGGCTAAAAGCTAATTAATAGTATTTTAATTAAAACGTTGAAATACTTTTTTAAACATGCATTGTGTGTATGTATGTGTGTGTATACGCGTGTGTGTATGTGTGTATGTAGGCGTGTATCTGTGTGTATGCATGCATGTATGTGTGTGTACATACACACACACATACATGCATGCATACACACAGATACACACATACATGTGTATATATGTGTGTATGTGTGTATGCATGTGTATGCGTGTATGCGTTTGTGTGCATGCGTGTATGCGTGTGTGTGTGCGTGTGTGTATGCGTGTGTGTATGCCTATGTGTGTGTATGTGTGTGTATGCGTGTATGCGTGTATGTGCGAATGTGTGTGTGTGTGTGTGTGTGCGCGCGCGCGCGTGTGCGTATGCATGTATGTTTCCTACATTTCAATTTCCAAACATGTTACCTTTATGCTCTACTATATTAAGAAGGGCAGATATACTAGTATAGCTGTAAACGTGTGTCTCGTTTGTGGTGTCGTCGGGTATATTTAGCCGTAAAGGTTTGTGCCGCTTGTCGTGTCGTCAGCTATAGTACGTAGCATCATTACAAAGGGAGAGATTTGATAAGCGAAGAAGTCACGGACACACATTTTGTGGACTGCCAAGAAACACTGGTATGAATAGACCATTATCTCTGGAAGGGAAATGCATCTGAAAGTAGTTTTTTCTTCTTTCTTTTTAATCGACAAAATCGATATGTCACGCAGACGATATGCCGGGTTGTTGATCAGGTCGACGTGCAGTAACGGACTTGACCCCACTGTTGTCACGACACAAAGGTAGAGTTGGTGTAAAGGACCAGCTCAAAATTCATATTTGTAAGGCGAAAAATACTAAATGCGAGCTCTACTTAGCTTAAAATAACCAGAGGACTAGCGGGAGAGCGCAGCAATTAACAATCATCTCCAGCTAAATAAGAATGGCAATAAACAGACTAATAGCGGACTTTTTCGCGTTTTCCTGCGCCACGCCACCCCTCATCACTCCGCCGCCCGCCTGACAGGGAACTTGTTTTTACGTGCCCCCTACCCCTACCCTCAACTCTCAACTCTCACCCTGCCCGTAAAACTAAAAGGACGTCTTTTATGGTAATTTGTATATGGAAGGAAATGTTTTATTTAACGACGCACTCAACACATTTTATTTACGGTTATATGGCGTCAGACATATGGTTAAGAACCACACAGGTATAGAGAGAGGAAACTCGCTGTCGCCACTTCATGGGCTACTCTTTTCGATTAACAGCAAGGGATCCTTTATATGTACCATCCCACAGACAGCATAGTACATACCGCGGCCTTTGTTACACCAGTTGTGGAGCACTGGCTGTAACGAGCAATAGCCCAATGGGTCCACCGACGGGGACCAATCCTAACAGTCTGATTTGTATATGATTAGCTATCTACCACTGTAGACAGCTGGTGCCTAATTCACTGCCCTCTAGCAACTTTGCTATTTCTCAGTGCAGCGCAAATGGACATTGTAAGGACGATGAGATGTCGCTTATTAGAGAGCTTAAGGGAGCTTTGTCAATTAGACCCACGATCTCTAGTGCGTAATGCTAGGTTCAGACTGCCAACTGCCAGTAGAAAGTTGGCCAACTCGACGGTTGCGTTGTAATTTCCCCCAACTCCCGACTTACGACTGGTGCGCTCAGACTAATAACTACTGGGTTATACGACGAGAATCGAGTTGTAAGAGCACTCAGACTAGCAACTGGACAGTCGTAGAAGTCGTGACAGAAGAATGTTGGCCAACATTCTGCTGGTAGTTGGTAGTCTGATCCTAGCATACGACTAGCCAGTTTTATTATAGTTTACTGATTTGATGTGGGTGGGTTTCATTATTATTTGCCGAACTGATATGAAGAATTATATCGGAGACCCGTACACGCCACGACATTAATTATCCAATAATTTAAAGCGATATTCTCAAACCGGATTGCATGATTGCAAGAGAATATCGCTTTAAATTATTGGATAATTAATGTTGTGGCGTGTACGTTTGACTTTAGAAACAAATATAAGGTTTTCATTCCAATTCATTTCTTTGGGCTGACATTTAAACGAAACAGATGCTGACATCAAACGAGTTTCATATAAATTGAATGCATTGTGCCAATATGGAAAAAACGTAACCTATGTGGCGACAACGTTTTCTGTCTGCAATAATAGTTTTGATTTTTTTTCTGAAAAGGTTGCACCGTTCTGCTTTAGTTGATGCCAACGCTATTTGAAAGAATTACAAAACGTATAGTATTCTGCTGGTGGCATGGGGGAATGGGGGAATGTGTATATATATATATGCGTGTGTGTGTGTGTGTGTGTTCCGACCCCCCCCCCCCCCCACTATTTTGGCACCTTCCTACGCCCATGTATAACTTTCTAGCACGTTCCTCTGAAGTTCAGCCAAATTGAACAGCAAAGCGTTCGCTAGTATGATTTATACGCTTCACGTTAAACCAAATGACCAAATTTGGGACCAGTCGAATAGTTCGCGAACGTAAGCGTCGCTCCCTGTCACTGAACACAGATCTGGTTTGTGCGCCAAAACTTTTGCGACCAGACAAATGGTTCGCGAACGTTAACATCGCTCGATGTCACAGAAAACAGAACTGCTTTTGCGCCAAAAAGAGCGCCTTAACATTTGCACCGCATGAAACAAGTTTTGTTTTGTTTAACGACACCACTGGAGCACATTGATTAATTAATTATTGGATGTCAAACATTTGGTAATCATCAGAGGAAGCCCGCTACATTTTTTTTCTAATGCAGCAAAGGATCTTTTGTATGCACCACAGACAGGATAACACATACCACAGCCTTTGAAATACCAGTCGTGGTGCACTGGCTGGAACGAGATATAGCCCAATGGGCCCATCATCGGGGATCGATCCCAAGCCGACCGCTTTACCACTGAGTTACCGCCCGCCCCTGCACTGCAGGAGTGAAATAAATTGCAGTATCATATTATTCATTTGTCGCCTACGTGTCTTTTGGAGTCATCATGGCGGTGTCAAATATGTAGGATATCGTTTGGTATTTGAAAAGGTATTATGTGAGGTTAACTAATTAAAGTCGGCTGTTGGTGGAATTGTTTTGTTTTTCTTTCTCATTTTCAAAATGAAAGTCAAACAGTGATAAGGTTACCATTGACTTTCTGGAGGGTTTTATGAACAGAATGTTTTGATGTGCAGTCATTAAGGAAAAAATCAACAAAGCATATGAGATTACATTATTATTTCAAAGGGAAATTGAATTTCCAATGTGTTGGTGTATCATGGCCATTCAAGTCAAGTGTTAGCACCAGATGATCTCTGAGCACGTCTAATGAATTTTATGAAATCTCAAAAACCTGGGAGCGGAACGTAGACGAGTGGTAAAGCATTCGCCTGATGCGCGGTCAGTCTAGGATCGATCCCCATTGGTAGCTCCATGGGGCTATTTCTCATTCCAGCCAGTGCACCTCGACTGGTATTTCAAAGGCCGTGGTATGTGTTATCCTGTCTATGAGATGGCGCATGTAAAAGATCCCTTGCTACTAATGAAAAATGTAGCGAATATCACAGAACAAATTTCAGTCGTGTTGTTCTTCCATACACACAAACAAACAAACAAACAAACATACACACAATGAAACAAGCAAAGCATCACAAAGCAAAACAATGACCAGTCATGCTATTATACCATAAAACAAACAAACGAACAAAAAATAAAAGTTTGTTTTGTTTAACGACACAACTAGAGCACATTGATTATTTAATCATCGGCTATTTGATGTCAAGCATTTGGTAATTTTGACATAGTCTTCGAGGGGAAACCCTCTACCTTTTTCCATTAGTAGCAAGGGATCTTTTATATGCACCATCCCACAGACAGGATAATACATACCACGGCCTTTGATATACCAGTCGTGGTGCACTGGCTGGAACTTGAAATAGGTCCACCGACGGGCATCGATCCCAGACCAACCGCGCATCAAGCAAGCGCTTTATCATTGGGCGACATCCCGCCCAACAAACAAACGAACAAACAAACAAACAAACGAACAAACAAACAAACAAACAATGAAAGAAACAAAGAATCACCCAAAACAGTAATCAGTGAGGCAGTCATTTCGCAGAATCGTTGACGATGGTGCATCACGGTCATAAAGCATACCAGTGAACCGGTCTCGGCGGTGTCGTGATTAGGCCATCGGACATAAGGCTGGTAGGTACTGAGTTCGCAACCCGGTACCGACTCCTACACCAGAGTGAGTTTTAACGACTCAATGGGTAGGTGTAAGTCCACTACACCCTCTTCTCTCTTACTAATCACTTCCTTAACCATATGTCTGACGCCGTATAACCGTAAATAAAATGTCTTGAGTGCGTCGTTAAATAAAACATTTCTTTCTTTCTCTTACTAACCACTAACCACTAACCCACTGTCCTAGACAGGCAGCCAAGATATATGAGGTGTGTGTGCCCAGGACAGCGTGTTTGAACCTTAATTGAATATATAGCACGACAAATAAGTTGAAATGAAACGCATACCAGTGAAAGCATTAGTATTCTGGATACGTTTATCACAGAGAACCGCAAATAACTCGGGTGGGTTGTGGTACGGGGTGGGCGGTAACATATACTCGTATGACAGCTGTCTTTTATGCTGGAGAAACTGCCAGAACCAGACTGTCGATTGTTAAGTTCAACGTCATGAGATTCATCAGTATCGAATACAGGATCGTCTGTAAGGTGAGGGGCGGTATTGGGTGGGGGATGCAGCCTGCACGCATTATAGGATGAAGTAGGTACTGGAATTCGAATCTAAACGCCTATCAGCCTTCATTACAGAGCCATTCAGGTTGGTAAAATATTGTTTTTAAATAAATTTTAGATACCAGCGAGCCGTAGTTTAAAATGTGACGAGATGTTCTTAAACAAATAATCCTTTTACCAAAAAATAATAATAATAATAATCGAAACATAACATAACAAAAACTAAAACAATAACACCTAAACAGACAAACAATACTCACGGTTAAAAAAAACAAAAAAACCCTCTAAGTTCCGGCTAGTGAATGTTTGGTCTGGACTAGTGGAAACTATCAATTGTATTACTATAATACATAGGACACTGGGCAAACCTTCTTTAAGGGATAGTGACTTTCTCAAACATTTGTCTAACACTGCAATACCCCCCACCCCCACCCCCCCCCCACCCACCCCCCCCCCCCACCCCCCGCGCGCACACAACGAAACAAAACAAAAATAACCTACTAGTAGTTGACGTACTTTTAAGTAAAACTAAGGGTCGTCATCACCTCACCCCCATCCCGCCCCCCCCCCCCTTGGTTTCCTCTGTATCCCACACTGATATATGTAACATGCGTTTGTGTTTGCCAAGCAATTAGCCGAATTCGCCGCCGCGAGGTCCTGATTGGCAAGCCGAGCCTAATGGGTTGCGCGGCGTGTTTCAAGGTTACACCGGTTTGATGACAAGTGTCAGTGTGGGGGAAAGCCTTATTTGATGGATCCACCAGTCAAATTACTAATTACTTTTCAGCTAAAGAAAACCTCGCTCATTACAACAGTACTGAGATTTTTTTTTTAATTATTCAGTTGTTGGGGGGAGGGGGGGGGGGTCTTTTTTTTTTTTTTTTTTTTTTTTTTTCTTTTCTTTGTTTCATTCAATGTCTGCTGTGTGGTGTAGGTAATTTTTGTTATGCTTCCATCAGTAACAGCGGGTTTCCTCTCTCAAAATCTGTGTGGTCCTTAACCATATGTCTGACGCCATATAACCGTAAATAAAATGTGTTGAGTGCGTCGTTAAATAAACATTTCTTTCTTTCTGTTCAAGCACACCTGTCGTACACACAACCTCTACCTTCGCCAAAGAGTTCCTTCCTTGACAGGAATACGTCTGGGGGTTTGTGGGGTTCTTTCCTTTTTCTTGGGTTATTATTATTATTTTTTTTTTTTTTTATATAGGTGTAGCGGCTACTAACCTCCCTAAAGGCTTCTATAGATTGCATGCAGCAATTGCGTGCGGTTCGCATAAAAAAAATAAAAAAAACAATCGAAATACATTAGTGTCAATGAGAGCGTCTAAGCAATCTGATTAAAATTAGCTCTACTGGTCTACCAGTAGATCTAACAGCATTGCGTGGACTCCCATGTCCAGGTGACATTTCATCTATAAATAACAATTTAAATATCGAATTACAATTACACTTCACCTTTTATAACGTTATTCGGGAGCATACAAATTCTAAAAATATCGGTCGAGACTATTTATGCAATAGGCGAACTTGTTGGTCTATTTCAACATTGAAAAAAACAGGGGGAAAAGTGATGTAATAAACTTTGGATTGTATACTAATATAAACAGATTTTATAGCTATACCATCACGTTTGGGGTTTTTTTTGTCTTGAAACGAATTTTATATAAAATTTTATATTGAAATTAGTTTCCGGCATACTTCGTAATTCACCCGAATCATTTCGTATATACTCGGCATAAACCCGAATGTTTTCAAATTCTTTTCAAATCACTGGCATGATTTTCCAAGTAAGATTTTGATTGGTCGAATGAAAGGTCAACTGGACATGAGCTCCAATGGGCTGCTGTTAGAATAGTGGAGCTAATTTTAATTAGATTAGCGTCTAAGCTGGATGTGTGCGATGCGTGCGTCTGCAAAACATATGCGGCCAGCTGCAGAGAAATACTTAAAATAATCGTAATTATTATTGGTGTATGCGTAAAAAAAAGCGAGCTGCATACGCATCCGCCGTAACAGTTTGACCGCACGCACGCACCGCATGTAGTGTTTATGAGCCTTTAAAGGCATATTGTCACAGACTGCTGACCTATTTAATGGTCTAACAAAGTATTACCTGAGCAAAAATAATTTGATTTGTCCCTAAATGTACTTTATTCAACCATCTTTATAACCACCATACTCCATTTATTAATGATATTTTGTAAAAATAATTGAATTATGGCAATGGTCCATAATTCAGAAACTAAAATTGCCAAGAGGGTTGACATGGATTTCACTCCATCATGGTTCAGTTAAGGTGATGCAATAGCTAGATTTGGTTTCCAATAATTAATGTGATTTCTATTTATTATCCATTTTTAGAGAAATAAAGTCCTTAAATCTGTGACAGTATGCCTTTAAGTATGGCAATGTGGGAAAGATGGCGATGTAATTAACGACCGTAGCAAATCATACCATGATCACCACGTGTTTCTTGGATTCTGTCTTGCAAAGCGACAGACGAACGGAGACAGATGGACGGAATGTTTACATTGTTACATACATTGGTTATGTGTGTTAATATTGAATATATTCGTTTACAATAATATCATCTCAACGCTTTAATTAGTGTTATTTGATTAAATAACTACAGAAATAGGCAACGCAATTTAATACCTTTTGTTAAAAACTATTTCAGACACATTTTCCTCGATCACAGACGACTGTTTAATAAATTAATCTGCTCTAGTATTGTTGCTAAACAAAAAAAAAATGTAAAATTAATTCTGTTCTCTCTGTAAAAAATTGTTACATTCTGTTTTGACTCTATAGGCTTTTGAAATCGAGTCAATCGGAGAAAAACTTTGGGGCGAAAGAGACGACCTGCTGCTGTCTGTGGAGTTCATGGAGGCGGTAAAACTCACGATTTGAATTCAAAGAGCATAAAGAAACTGAACGCAGAAGAAGAAGAAGAAAAAAAGACATGTTTTATTTAACGACACACTCAACACATTTTATTTACGGTTATATGGCGTCAGACATATGGTTAAGGACCACACAGATATTGAGAGAGGAAACCCGCTGTCGCCACTTCATGGACTACTCTTTCCGATTAGCAGTAAGGGATCTTTTATATGCACCATCCCACAGACAGGGTAGTACATACCACGGACTTTGATATACCAGTCGTGGTGCACTGGCTGGAACGAGAAATAGCTCACTGAGCCCACCGACGGGGGTCGATCCCACACCGACCGCGCATCGAGCGAACGCTGTACTACTGGCCTACGTCCCGCCCCTCAGAAGAAGAAGAAATCTAGTCTGTTTTTCTCTATTGGTAAATCTAGATACGTTCTCCAGACGTAATATTGGATTCGATAAGTCTAGATCTATATACTGTATGTGGAACAACAGTTCTTCACTGTACATTTCGATGTGCGCTAGGACTCGACATGATATACAACCGGACGAGATCTATAACGAGATGTGTCGATATTCACAAAAGGTTTAGACATGTCCATTTTAGGGCAGACAGTCTTGACAGCGACAATGATTCTGGCCAGTACGTGCAATTATTGGCTTTAACTTGATTTCCGTGCTTATAACCAATTAAGGTTCAAGCACGCTGTCCCGAGGACAAACTTCAGCTATCTGGGCTGTCTGTTCGGGGCAGTTGGTTATTGTTTAGTTGTTAGTGGGTAGTGAGAGATAAAAAACTTTTGTTTTGTTTAACGACTCCACTAGAGCACATTGATTTATTAACCATCGGCTATTGGATGTCAAACATATGGTCATTTTGACACAGTCACAGGGAGGAAACCCGCTACATTTTTCAATTAGTAGCAAGGGATCTTTTATATGCGCCATCCCATAAACCGGATAGCACACACCACTGCCTTTGATATACCAATCGTGGTGCACTGGCTGGAACGAGAAACAACCCAACGGGCCCACAGACGTGGATCGATCCCAGACCGACCGCGCATCCGTCGAACGCTTTACCACTGGGCTACGTCCCGAGCTAGTGAGATATAAGTCTGTGTATCAATTGGGTTTATACCTCCCTATTGATCCGTTGAAATTCTGATGAAGTTTGTTTTGTGTTACCGCCCTCGGTGGCGTCGTGGTTAGCCATCGGTCTACAGGCTGGTAGGTACTGGGTTCGGATCCCAGTCGAGGCATGGGATTTTTAATCCAGATACCGACTCCAAACCCTGAGTGAGTGCTCCGCAAGGCTCAATGGGTAGATGTAAACCACTTGCACCGACCAGTGATCCATAACTGGTTCAACAAAGGCCATGGTTTGTGCTATCCTGCCTGTGGGAAGCGCAAATAAAAGATCCCTTGCTGCCTGTCGTAAAAGATTAGCCTATGTTGGCGACAGCGGGTTTCCGCTCAAAATCTGTGTGGTCCTTAACCATATGTCTGACGCCATATAACCGTAAATAAAATGTGTTGAGTGCGTCGTTAAATAAAACATTTCTTTCTTTCTTTGTTTTGTGTTATCGACACCACTGGAGCACATTGATTTATTAATCATCGGCTATTGGATGTGAAACATTTGGTATGTAGTCTTAGAGTGGAAACCTGCGACATTTTTCCATTAGTAGCAAGGGATTTTTTATATGCACCATTCCACTTTGATATACCAGTCGTGGTGCATTGGCTGGAACGAGAATTAACCCAATGGACACACCGATTCCAGACCGACCGCGCATCAAGCGAGCGCTTTACCACTGGGCTACGTCCCGCCTCCAAATTCTGTAGAATAAAAACTTTCTTTTGTTTCATGACATCACTAGAGCACTTTGATTTATTAATCATCAAACTACTGGATGTGAAACACTTTATTATTCTGACAGTCATGGAGGAAACCTGCTATGGTCTCACTACACAGATATCATCTACCACTGAAACCCATGTTAAATTACCCAACTTCAAATGAAGATTACCAATAGATCGGGTTCTCGTTGGCACTAACAACATACACCATCGCGAACATACATCATATAAGCACTTATTTTCACTCCAAAATTGAGAACATTTCCGTCTCAGTTTTTTTCTATATGACCGCATTTGGCTGTAGTACTGGTCCGAGCAGGTGGTTCATTAACCGATTCACTCCGGTTGTCTCTTGCGCTATATACCCATGTCCCAAACGGTCAATGCACAATATTACAAAATAGCATGGGCAAAATACAACCAGAAGGCTTACCATTAAACATACATATTGTTTTAATTACTCACCATTTCCTAGAAGTGAATATGTGAACCATAAATTGTGTCACAATCAGTAACTATAGTGGACCGTGATCAATGACCTCTCACCCGGAAGTGATCTGTGTAGTGAGACCTATCTGATAAATAATAGTTAACTTTCTACCTCAGAAGAATAAAATAGCCTCTGTGGCGTCATTCTACTAACAAAAATAACAAGTTCACCACCTGGAGTTTGAAATATTACTCTTCGATGGGTTCGAAAAAGAGAGCACCTCCCATTAAATCTTAGTATACAGGTAACACACCTACATCATAATTATGACATTTAACCGGCATCGGCGGTGTCGTGGCTAAGCCTATCGGACATAAAGTTGGTAGGTACAGGGTTCGTAGCCCGGTATCGGCTCCCACCCAGAGCGAGCTTTAATGACTCAGTGGGTAGGTGCAAGACCACTACACCCTCTTTTTTTATCACTAACCACCAACAACTAACCCACTGTCTTGGACAGACAGCCCAGATAGCTGAGGTGTGTGTGACCAGGACAGCGTGCTTGAACCTTAATTCGATATAAGCACGAAAATAGGTTCAAATAAAATGACATTTAATTCTAGATGCAGGAATCAACACTGTTTTCACACCATAGTCATGGGAGTTCGCCTCACATTCAACACTGCATAGCCACAGTCAAATCAGTTCTGATCCCAAAAATAAAAAGAGTAGGGGTGACATTTTTGATAATGTATTGAGCATGAAGTATTACTATACCACATAGAAGGAAGGAAATGTTTTATTTAACGATGCACTCAACACATTTTATTTACTTTTTTATGCCGTCAGACATACTGTTAAGGACCACACAGATATCGAGAGAGGAAACCCACTGTCGTCACTTCATGGGCTCTTTTATATGCACCATCCCACAGACAGGGTAGTACATACCATGGCCTTTGATATGCAAGTCGTGGTGCACTGGCTGGAACGAGAAATTGTCCAATAGGCCCACCGACGGGAATCGATCCCAGATCGACCACATAGACACGTGATACCAGATATGGAAACTAAGTTCAAGTTCAAACCATGATTTACATGCCTCTATCCACTAGGGTTCAGGCATGTCTCTCTTCCCCCCCCCCCCCCCCCGGTCGTATCCCTGGCATGGCCAGCGATTCGACCAGGGGGAGAAGGTTAGAAATGGGACAATTTTGACTTTACAACAAAAAGGTGAGGGGGCTTTATTAATTTAGGTGTGTCTGACAAAAGAGAAATCATGTATGCTATTGAGATGGATTTAATATTAGTAGACACAGTTTTTGACCGGGCCTTCTAAATTCTATATTATAATTAACACTTAGCCTTAATCTTACTTGGCCCTGGAGGAAAGGTTTACGATCGGGGTGGGCTTAGCGACCAATCCAGTCCAGCGATCCAACCTCCAGGTGAGTTTCCACCACCTCACCGGGCCGGACATCCACGGCGTGCGGCAGGTTGGTGAGGGAGGCTAGACACACCTAGCCCTAATCCTAACACCCAATCGCCGACGCCCAAGCGCCCTATTTTTAGCGTACCTCTCCCTCCCGCCCCAGGCCACAGATGGCCATTCCAGTGGATAGTGGATAAATAGATTGATGCCTGGAAACTAATCATATCTCATATCTCTTATACGATGTCCCATGGCCGCGTTCGGAGGACATCGCGATCTCCATCTCAAATAACAGAGTCATTACGTCGTAGTAAAGAGAGGTTAAGACGTCTAGACGGCTGAGGCGGACAGAAGTAATTGTTTTATCTTTCAACACAATGACCACAGGTATTGATTGAATAATTATGTAAACAGATGCGTCTTAAAGTAAAACAAGACATGACCAATCAATTTGACGTCGCATATCTACTTAAGGTACGAACATGTCTGTCGAGGATTAGCCCTGGCCTCTGATCAGTTCAGGGGCTCTGTCTGGGATAGACCATGTCTGAGCCTTAATTGGACACAGGCACGCTAACATAATACCTCTGCTCTGATCGGTAGAAGAACACCGGTGGTTGTAGTTGTTAAGTCATCAGACATAAAAGCTGTTAGGTACTGGAATCGCCTCTTGATACAACTAACCACTAACCGACGACACATGGTCGACGGAATTAAAGACATAATTACTACGTAGGCAAAAAAGAAAGAAATGTTTTATTTAACGACGCACTCAACACATTTTATTTACGGTTATATGGCGTCAGACATATGGTTAAGGACTACACAGATTTTGAGAGGAAACCCGCTGTCGCCACTACATGGGCTGCTCTTTCCGATTAGCAGAGGGATCTTTTATTTGCGCTTCCCAGAGGCAGGATTGCACAAACCATGGCCTTTGTTGAACCAGTTATGGATCACTGGTCGGTGCAAGTGGTTTAAACCTACCCGGTGAGCCTTGCGGAGCACTCACTCAGGGTTTGGAGTCGGTATCTGGATTAAAAATCCCATGCCTCGACTGGGATCCGAACCCAGTACCTACCAGCCTGTAGACCGATGGCCTAACCACTACGCCACCGAGGCCGGTCGAGCGCTAAATGTTCTGTAATGTGTGAAGAAGACATATTTAGCATTAATTTCTTGTTCGCAAAACTTTAGTGATCTAGTAGAATTGATTCAGAAATTGTTCGTTGGATGACAATGGATCTGCATATAAACAGTGAGAGCGGGATTTAGCTTAGTTGGTTGAGTGCTCGCTTGAGGTGCTTGCATCGCAGGAGCGAACCACCTCGGTGGAACCATTCGACTGATTGGGTTTTTCTCGTTCCAGCTAGTGCAGCAGAACTGTTTGAAGTATGTTGTATGTGTTTTCCTGTCTATGGGAAAGTGGCATATAAAAGAACCCTTGCTGCATCAAGAAAATGACTATGTGTCAGAATTATCTAATGTTTGACATGCAATAGCCGATGATTAAATAATCAATGTGCTCTTGTGGTGTCATTAAACAAAACAGACAGACAAAATAAACAGTGTGGCCGAGTTTTATTGGCGTGTCTGTTTTCATTAAGAACGATTATTATCGTCATTATCGCCATCATTATCATCATCATCATCATCATCATCAATCATTATCGTCATCATCATTTTCATCATAATCACCATCGCCATCATCGTCAACAATATCATCTTATAGACATTTGCATCATTATCATCATCACTGTCGTCATCACTACACATCAGCTGATGCGCGGTCGGTCTGGGATCGATCCCCATCGGTGGACCCATTTGGCTATTTCTCATCCCAGCCAGTGCACCACGACTGGTATGTCAAAGGACGTGGTATGTGGGATGGTGCATATAAAAGATCCTAATGGAAAAATATAGCGGGTTTCTCTCTAAGACTATATGTTACAATTACCAAATGTTTGATATCCAATAGCGGATGATCAATTAATCAATGTGCTAAAGTGGTGTCGTTAAACGAAATAAACTTCTAATTTTTATATCACCACTTTTTCACCATCACCACCACAATTAACATTACCATCGTCATTAGCATCATTATCACGATCATCATCGTCTTCTTTTTCATCGTCATCATCACCATCAGCATCATCATCATCATCATCATCACCACCACCATCATCATCATCATCATCATCATCATCATCATCACCACCATCACCATCATCACCACCATCACCATCATCATCATCATCATCATCACCACCATCATCACCATCATCACCACCATCACCACCATCACCACCATCACCATCATCACCACCATCATCACCATTATCATCATCATCATCACCATCATCATCATCATCATCACCATCACCATCATCATCATCATCACCATATCGTCTTATCGACAATGCTTCTATATCTAGATCTTTTACTGTACAACCAGAATAATCTATTAAAACTTCGTTTAGAGATTATTGTCATATGATCTCAACTATTATTTGTACACACATACTCTGGTCGACGTTTAAAGGCCAAACGGCAAATCCTGTACGCTGGAGATAATGTATTTGGCTTGCAATATTCGTCCACGGAACAAACGACAGTTCATCCATCAGTCATTATGGATTGTGTGTTCTAGGGACCAGCTGAGCCTTCAGGTTCTGGTATTCGATACCACGATAACTCATGTCTTTATTTGCTTTTTGTAACGTCCGTAACGAGGACTCCAGTATCTCGAATATTGCAATAATTGAATCGGGTTGTTTTTGCAATGAAACAGATGACCGCGCATTGATCAGATGAACCGTTGGATTCAAAGCGTTTGATAAATCTGTTTTGTCTTGGGGATAATTATAAAGTATAGCTGAGACAGATATAAATAACATTGGATCAGAACAAAAAAAAATACAAAAAACACAGAAAGAAAAACAAAATGGAATGGAATGTTTGTTTAAGTTACACCTTAAATATTTTGTGACGGAACTAGTAACAGTAATGATGGCACTGGAGGTAAATATTAGGTATAAATCAGACGGATGTATTTAACGGTCAGTCATAATATGGTCAAAAGAAGGAAGGAAATGTTTTATTTTACAACGCACTCAACACGCTTTATTTACGGTTATATGGCGTCAGACATATGGTTAAGGACCACAGAGATATTGAGAGAGGAAACCCGCTGTCGCCACTTCATGGGCTACTCTTTCCGATTAGCAGCAAGGGATCTTTTATATGCACCATCCCACAGACAAGGTAGTACATACCACGGCCTTTTATACACCAATTGTGGAGCACTGGCTGGGACGAGAAATAGCCGACAGGGATCGATCCTAAACCGACCGCGCATCGAGCGAACGCTGTACCACTGGGCTACGTCCCGCCCCCTTGAAAAAAACAGAAGCACGAAAAATGTGGCCCTGTAGTTTGTGTGTTAAATGAACAAGAGGGAAGCATTTTGATAAATTAAAGGGACATTCCTGAGTTTGCTGCATTGTAAGATGTTTCCGACTAATAAAATATTTCTACGATTAAACTTGCATATTAAATATATTTTCTTGTTTAGAATATCAGTGTCTGTATATTCAATGTGTTTCTGGTCGTCTTAATATTTATAAGATGGCCAAACTGGATTGGGTCTTCAAATAATTTCGTACGTACGAATTTTTTTTTTTTTAGGAAATAATATGAAATTTAACCTAGTACAAATATTAGAACGATCAGAAATACATTTAATATGCAGCCACTAATATTGTATGCAGAAAAATATATTTGATATGTAATTACAATCGTTAAAAAGTCTCTGCTAGTCGATAACATCTTAAAAATTGCAGCAAACTCGGGAATGTCCCTTTAAGACATTGTGTGTTGGGCATAATTATTCATTAGACACAAGACAGGTGTAAATAACTGTTTATAATAAAATGGAAAACGAAAGGGAACGAATGTTTGGAATGACATGTAGCAACAGAAATATCAGTTTTCTAAGACTCAATGGGGATTTTGGGGCCTGCTACAGTTTTAGATAATTTAATCGCAGATGTTCCTAAATCACTTACTAAATTTTACTAAACGGTGTGTAACTTTTCATTGTGAGTTTGTGGAGCTCTGGTGTCCCTCTTATTATTTCACTTCTTAGTTTTCAACCTGATGAGCTATTTACTGAAATAGTTATTATGTCATGGTGACTAATGTGTAATGGTAGAAATATTGTACAAGTTATGTTGGTTTCTTTCGCGTGATGGTTGCTTTTGTTTTTGTGAGGTTTTCTTCTTCTTCTTCCCCTGCGTGTGCTGTAACCTCACCGTGGTGCAGGGGTGTAACATTCTCTTTGAGAATGGCCAATACAGCACACAATTGAAGTTTTGAGTAGAATTCAGTATCCGTAAAATTCTGTGATATTTGTGTTTTTGCACAGTTCTTTACACTGTTTTTGTTTAAGTCTTGAATTTTTATATTGATGTTGATCATCACTTTATTTATTTGCATTACCATAGTTTGACACCCAATAGCCGATGTATTTTGTCGTGCTGGGGTGTTGTCACGGGGATTCTATAACACCCGTAACTGAATAAAACACGATTGTCCAAATATCTCTCCTAAATGTATATCTATTAGATCTCTCTGTAACGGGCGGTATTTACCCGAGTATGGCTCGTCTAGGTATGATCAGAGATACGATCTTAATTAAAGTATATATGATTATAGCACGTTTAGTTCACTTGAAAACACAACAAAAACACAATACACTTTGGAATCTGTATTAACCTACGCTGACAAATGTACTGCCGCAGTAGTAATTTAATAACAACAATAATAACAACCCAGAACTGATCACTTACTTAGTTAATCTCTAGGTGTCTAGTTTACACAATATGCTAATCACTTCACCGTGACAAAACATCCACACGTGTGATAATTGAGAAACGCTTCCAGGGGAACTTAATTAATAAAGGAATTACAGATATATTCCTAACTGGTTAATTTTTAATTAACCCTAACTACTCATTCAGTAACCTTGTAACACAGAATTAATACTGGTACCTATCACAATAAAGACAATAACCTACTGTTTACCTAGGTCCTCTAGGATGACTGGCTAAGCTTTATATTACCAAATACTCGTATAAATATAGAACAGTAAGACTACGATTTACTTCGTCAGATGACCGAAGACACTGTCTAAAGAATATTGGTATAATACAGTATTAAAATATTTAAAGTCACATCAATAACATCAAGGTTATACAACAGAGCAGAAATAATATATTTACCCAAAGTCCAAACGGACAACGTTTCCCCGGGATACCTTCCTATGGTTCTCCCCGATATCTCTAAAAAAAACTAGCTATTTATTATAAAAACAGAATATCGCCTGGGGGTACAAGGCGGTCCTCCCCCTATCATCTGATATTCCACCTCTCCCAGAGTGGGTATATTTTCTTAGATCGCCAGACTGGCTTTCGCCAATCACGGTTGTAAAAACCGCACTCGCGGAGGTATTACGTAACTACTGGCCACCTGGGCTCCGCAACTGGGCTGGGTGTGTATTAGAAGTCCAGCTCGATGACCGTCGCGCAAAAGTATTACGTAACAAGTTGCCCACCTGGATAAGTGCAATTTGGAACTGCACACGGCCTTCTAAAACAATTAATATCGCCACAGGCGAAAACAAATTAAGAGCATGTACCGTCACAGGTGTCGTTAAACATTCATTCATTTATTCATTCATTCATTCTTCTTCTTCTTCTTCTTCTTCTTAATGTTGTTGTTTTTTGTTGAGGTGCTTTGGTTGTTTTGTGGAGGGGGGGGGGGGGGGGCGGCGGTCTTTTTCGGTTTTTTTTTTCGTATACATTTCCAATATTCATCAACAGATCTATAGAATATTAGTTTTTCCATTCTTCCATTTTTCCCCCTATCAGATATATGGCAATAAACGCAGTATTTACTCGAAGTCACTGCGCATGCTGTTTACACATTAAGCCATAAATAGTTACAACTCGACACTCAGCCGTAAAATGAAAATATCACAGACGAATGTATTGATTGCTGAATCAGTAGAAATCCCGCGATAAGTAATGAAAATGCGAAAAATACATGGATATTTCGTCATGTGTATGAGGAGAGCCAAAATAGTACGGAGCAATACAAATTTCTGTCTCAATTTTCAGGGATCATTGTCAAAAAATATATAGAATCCAATAGTTTATCATGATCTTGTTGTATTTTGTAAAATTGTTCTATGTGATTTAGATATATTGACACATTTAGTACAACAGAATCCTTCTTCTTCGTGTTTTTTGTTTCTTCTTTTTATGTCTTCGTTCGCTTTTATGATTTTCTACTGATGTACGCTGAAACGTATTTCTCTTTTTATTGTATATATTACCCCTCTTGTTAATTTCAACTTATTTTCGTGCTTATATCCAATTAAGGTTCGAGCACGATGTCCTGGGCACAGACTTCAGCTATCTGGGCTGCCTGTCCAGGACAGTGCAGCACAGACTTCAGCTATCTGGGCTGCCTGTCCAGGACAGTGGGTTAGTTGTTAGCTGGTTAGTGGTTAGTGAGAAAGAAGAGGGTGTAGTGGCCTTACACCTACCCACTGAGCCCTTAAGAACTCGCTCTGGGTTGGAGCCGGTACGGGGCTGCGATCCCTGTACCTACCAGCCTGTAGTCCGATGGCTTAACCACTGCGTCACGGATGCCGGTACCCCTCTTGTGAATTACGATTGCAAGAGATAGTCATTAATATACTGGCATGTGTCTCTATCCCAGACCCAAAAATGAACATATTTTATGTTTGTTTTTTGTTTGTTTTTTTATTTGTCTGTTGTTGTTGTTGTTGTTGTTGTTTTTTGTTTTTTTGTTTTTTTGGGGGGTTAGGGGGGGTTTGGGGGGGTGTGTGTTTGTTGTTTGTTTTTTTGAGGGGTGGGATAGGTGGGGGTTGGTTTCATGCGATGAAAAAAAACCACTCGATGGATGGATGGATGGATGGACGGACGGACCAAGGAAATGACGAGTAGACAAAGGGACGGACGGACCGGCGAATAGATGGATGGATGAATCAATATAAGGACTGACAGGCGCATGAACGGAAGAACTGATGCATGGACGGACAGACATGGTTGATGGATAGATAGATGGATTGGATGGATGGATTGGATGGATGGATGGATCGATGGATGGATGGATGGATGAACGGACATGGATAAATGGATGATTGGATGGATGGTGACCGGTAGATAGTGGGTGGGTGAGTTTATGGACGAACGGACGGACGGACGGACTAACGGATGGGTGGTATTTTTGTTGAGAAATAACAATGGCCTCGGCTAGTTCAGATGTGTAGTTACAGATGACCCGGGCAAAGCCTCATCGTGTCATCTACAGCAGACTCACAGGGGACTCGCAAATAACGCAGTCTGATCGGCTTTCAAGATGAAATTGATGGCGTGCTGGTCTGGTGCTGTTTTGTCATTGTGTTCCGCGGTTCATGCACGCTCTCCTGGACACGTGCCAAAGCTACCTGAGCTGTCTGTCCAGTATATAGGTTACGGTTCCAATGTCTAGAACAAGTTTAATGTTTAAATATCTAGAATATTTTCTTCAGGATACTGGAGATTTTGGGTTGTACTTCATCAAATAAAATCGTATAAGCGATTATTTAACGTATGTGACTAAATACTAAAATGCCATATATAATATGTGATTCATAAATATGGCTACTACAGTACCTCCGTCAAAGTATGATCTGAAGAAAGTGGAACCTTTCTTGACTCACTTTCGATATAACGGGGTGGGGGGGTTTTGGGGGCAGGTTTTCACGACTACAGCTAATTTTGCACAAAACGGATGTACAACGTGTGTCCATAGGTTTAGCTGTTTTAACCACAAGGGTACATGACTCCGCAGTACAGGATGAAATAAAATTACTTACATTTAATGCCAGATAAACATTTTCTTTCTTGAAAACAAACACGGTCATATTTTCAAATCCTGTTCCACATGTGGCATGTTTATATGCAATAAAGTTTATCTAAATATCTATTTATTACCAGTAACAGGACTGGATGTTGCCGACTAATAAAATAGTTCTACGATTAAACTTACATATTAAATATATTTTCTTGCTTAGAATACCAGTGTCTGTATATTCAATGTGTTTCTGGTCGTCTTAATATTTGTAAGAAGCCCAACTGGATTTTAGAAAATAAAATGAAATTTAACCTAGTACAAATATTAGAACGATCAGAAACACGTTTAATATACAGCCACTAATATATTATGCAGAAAAATATATTTGATATGTAATTACAATCGTTAAAAAGTCTCTGTTAGTCGATAACATCTTAAAAATGGCAGCAAAGTCAGGAATGTCCCTTTAACTGCGCTATTCAAAACCGGATGTTATTTGGTATAGTGCTACCTTAGTTGAATATTTGTTTGATATCACCCACCACCTCTCCCATTATATTGTTTTAGCCACTGCTGTCACAAACTGCGGCCGTTTTTGTTATATCGAATACCAGGGAAGTCCCGTACATGGTCAAGGCCGTATCTCTGTACAATGCAGAGTCGAGTGGCTATTTGGCAAAATAGTAGTTGATTCCACGAATCTCTATCCAGTGTGTCCAATATAGGAGGACAGCCACTATCGATGATATCTTATACTGGAGAGTTCATCCCTCTTGCACCGCCAAAAAGAGGACAGTCAC
Organism: Gigantopelta aegis; assembly: GCF_016097555.1. NCBI lineage: Eukaryota > Metazoa > Mollusca > Gastropoda > Neomphalida > Peltospiridae > Gigantopelta > Gigantopelta aegis. The sequence goes on from NC_054706.1 coordinate 29,294,866, forward strand.
TATCGATGAGATCTTATACTGGAGATTTCATCTCTCTTGCACTGCCAAAAAGAGGACAGCCATTATCGATGAGATCTTATACTGGAGATTTCATCCCTCTTGCATCGCCAAAATGAGGACAACCACTATCGTTGAGATCTTATACTGAGATTTCATCCCTCTTGCACCGCCAAAGAGGACAGCCACTATCGATGAGATCTTATACTGGAGATTTCATCCTCTTGCACCGCCAAAAAGAGGACTGCCACTCTCAGACTAGTTTACTAAACCAAAACAAGCACCGGACAGAGCTCATTAGAATAAGTACAGCTGTCATGATATGTACTCATGAATCACAGTAATAACAGTGATGATATCAGGTGTTCGCGAAAGGTGAGTATATCCTGCTCCGCCAGTGGCACCTGTCATAAGTACTGCCACCACAACTGTCAAGTCTGTCTCTTCATCTAAATCCCCTGCGCGTGCTGTAATCTCAACGTGGTGCAGGGGTGTAACATTCTCTTTGAGAATGGCCAATACAGCACAAATCCCCTTGTTTTCTTTGAGATACAATTGAAATTTTGAGTAAAAGTCAGTATCTATTTGTGATATTTGTATTTTTGCACAGATCTTTACACTGTTCTTATTTAAATCTTGAATTTTTATATTGATGTTGAGCATCACTTTATTTGTTTGCATTACCACAGTTTGACACCCAAGAGCCGATGTATTTTTCGTGCTGGGGTGTTGTGAAACATTCATTCATTCATTCATGAATGAATGAATGTTTAATGACACCCCAGCATAAAAACTAATTTTGACATAGTTCTAGAGATAAAACCCGCTACATATTTCTTTTAGTAGCAATAGATCTTTTATATGCACCATTCCACAGACAGGATAGCACATACCACGGCCTTTGATACACCAGTCATGATGCACTAGCTGGAACGAGAAATAGCCCAATGGGCCCACCGACGGGGATCGATCCTAGACCGATCATGTACCAAGCCAGCGTTTTACCACTACGTCCCGCCTCTAAAATATGGAATACCATCGACCATCACTGGGTTAAATTTGTCACCGTCTCAATATCCATGATGATGAATATGCGTCCTGGGGCATTAAACTCTCGCAACTTTGGTGAAAAGATTTGCACCACGATGCAATGTAGCTTAAAGGTTCCACACCACAATTAATTACTCCATGCAGTTCAAATACAATTTTTATGTCAGAAAATATTCTGTGATAGCCGATGATTAATTAATCAATGTGCTCTAGTGGTGTCGTTAAACAAAACAAACTTTATATTCTGTGAAAAATGCAACACGGGTCATGTGACTAGTACTGACAACTGACAAGTACTGTGTAAAAAATCAACTTGGGTCGTCCACGAAATTTTTCATTTCGCCACCCTCATGTCAGAGTACCACTACGTGTTGCTGTTATACAAGTAGCACTATACCACTTGTACAGTTATCATCAGTTAGTTCTACATATAACAAGTTACTTCAAACCAATGGGTTATTTAAATACTACAGAGGTCAACCTACGTGTAATCATCAAAGAAAGATTTCAAAAAGCGTATCAGAATTTTGTAGTATTTTTTTTAATAAGGAACTATTTCCTAAACCAGACTATATTAAGCTGCTACAACAAGAAACGACACGACAAATGGTAGTGTGTTGCCTGAAGTAACATACCCAAGATTTTAAACACTACGGCGTATTGTTCACTGTTTGATTAGTTTCTTTGATGTTTGAAAATAGGCATTATCTACTCTCTTTTTTTCGGGGGAGGGAGGGGCGTAGCTCAGTGGTACAGCGCTCGCCTGATGCGCGATCGATCTAGGATCGATCCCCGTCGGTGGACGCATTGAGCTATTTCTCGTACCAGCCAGTGCTCCACAACCGATGTAACAAAGGCAGTGGTATGTATTATCCTGTCTGTGGGATGGTGCATATAAAACATCCCTTGCTACTAATCAAAACGAGTAGCCCATGAAGTAGCGACAGCGGGTTTCCTCTCAATATCTGTGTGGTCCTTAACCATATGTCTGACGCCATAAATAACAACTGTAAATAAAATGGGTTGAGTGCGTCGTTAAATAAAACATTTTTTTTTTTCTTTTTAGTGTCCATTTTCTAGGAAACTATGAAACTAATTTTTTTAAAGGCCCTATAAACGGGTGTTTGGGGTTACGCGATCCCTATGCCACCCACCCCACCCTATCTGGATTCGCCAATGATGTGGGATCAGTAGCGATAACTGATACTGCACATATAGCGAAAGTGACGATAACAATTAGCACGAGGTGTGTTATGTGATAACACCGCAAAAACAGAACGCTCTCATGACGTAACTTTGACAACATATAGTACAGTGGCGAAAAAACGCAGTTCACGTGGTCTGTATATTGCAGCTGATATTGACCATGTACGTCATCAGAACAGAAATGACGTTTCCACGATCAGTTTTGGCGATAACCTGTTTAAATGTACTCTTACGGTTAAAAGCAAAACCATTTTGGAAGCTTTATTACGACCGTTAGCCTGCCATCTACAATTGCGTGTTTATCTCTTGTCGCAATGTGCTCGACATAACCGACAGAACATGACGTCACACTGTGGAACTCAATCATACTGTGTGAAATAAGATATATACTTACTGGAGATAATATGTAATGCGACATTAAGACATACGTCACGTAGCTGCTATCATATAACAGTGAGTGTAAGGAACGGTGGGCTAACAGAGCTGATCTCATATAGTTCTTCTCGACTTATAAAATCTGTAACCGGCCTCGGTGACGTCGTGGTTAGGCCATCGGTCAACAGGCTGGTAGGTATTGGGTTCGGATCCCAGTCGAGGCATGGAATTTTTAATCCAGATACCGACTCCAAACCTTGAGTGAGTACTCCGCAAGGCTCAATGGGTAGGTGTTTACCACTTGCACCGACCAGTGATCCATTACTAGTTCAACAAAGGCCATGGTTTGTGCTATCCTGCCTGTGGGAAGCGCAAATAAAAGATCCCTTGCTGCTAATCGGAAAGAGTAGCCCATGAAGTGGCGACAGCGGGTTTCCTCTCAAAATCTGTGTGGTCCTTAACCATATGTCTGACGCCATATAACCGTAAATAAAATGTGTTGAGTGCGTCGTTATATAAAACATTTCTTTCTATAAAATCTGTTTCAGAAATTCTCACTTGCGATATTGACGAATAAGTGGAATTGGGCTATTTTTCAACCTCTTTTAGTACAGATAGAATAGAATAGTAAAAACACAGAATATTATAGCATAGCATAGCAGAGCAGAGCAGAGAAGAGTAGAGTAGGAGTAGAGTACGAGTAGAACAGGTGTAGAGTAGAGTAGGAGTAGAGTAGGAATAGAGTAGGAGTATAGTAGGGTAGGAGTAGAGTAGGAGTAGAGTAGCATGGAGTAGAGTAGGAGTAGAGTAGGTGTAGAGTAGGTGTAGAGTAGGAGTAGCAGCAGAGTAGAAGTAGAGTAGGTGTAGAGTAGGGTAGGAGTAGAGTAGGAGTAGAGTAGGTGTAGGAGTAGAGTAGGAGTAGAGTAGGAGTAGAGTAGGAGTAGAGGAGTAGAGTAGGAGTAGAGTAGGAGTAGAGTAGGAGTGGAGTAGGGTAGGAGTAGGAGTAGGCGTAGAGTAGGAGTAGAGGAGTAGAGTAGGAGTAGTGTAGGAGTAGAGTAGGAGTATAGTAGAGTAGGAGTAGAGTAGGAGTAGAGTAGGAGTGGAGTAGGGTAGGAGTAGAGTAGGAGTAGAGTAGGAGTAGAGTAGCGTAGAGTAGTGTAGAGTAGAGTAGGAGTAGAGTAGGAGTAGAGTAGCGTAGAGTAGTGTAGAGTAGAGTAGGAGTAGAGTAGGAGTAGAGTAGAGTAGGAGCAGGAGTAGAATAGAGTAGGTATATAGTAGGAGTAGCAGTAGAGTAGCAGTAGAGTAGAAGTAGAGTAGAGTAGTGTAGAGTAGAGTAGAGTAGAATAGAGTAGAGTAGCGCAGAGTAGCATAGAGTAGAGTGGAGTAGGAGTAGAGTAGGAGTAGAGTAGAGTAGCGTAGAGTAGCGTAGCGTAGAGTAGAGTAGAGTAGAAGTAGGAGTAAAGTAGTAGAATAGGTGTAGAGTAGGAGTAGAGTAGGAGTAGAGTAGAGTAGAGTAGAGTAGAGTAGAGTAGAGTAGAGTAGGAGTAGCGTAGCGTAGAGTAGCGTAGCGTAGAGTAGGTATAGAGTAGGAGTACAGTAGGAGTAGCATAGAGTAGAGTAGGAGTAGAGTAGGAGTAGAGTAGGAGTAGAGTAGGAGTAGAGTAGCGTAGGGTAGAGTAGAGTAGAGTAGAGTAGGAGTAGAGTAGCGTAGTCTAGCGTAGAGTAGAGTAGAGTAGAGTAGAGTAGAGTAGAGTAGCGTAGCGTAGCGTAGCGTAGCGTAGCGTAGGGTAGGGTAGGGTAGGGTAGAGTAGGAGTAGGAGTAGGAGTAGAGTAGAGTAGAGTAGATTAGGAGAGTAGAGTAGGAGATCAGAGGAGAGGAGAGGAGTAGAGTACAGTAGAGTAGCATAGTCTAGCGTAGAGTAGAGTAGAGTAGAGTAGAGTAGAGTAGAGTAGAGTAGCGTAGCGTAGGGTAGGGTAGGGTAGGGTAGAGTAGGAGTAGGAGTAGAGTAGAGTAGAGTAGATTAGGAGAGTAGAGTAGGAGATCAGAGGTGAGGAGAGGAGTAGAGTAGAGTACAGTAGAGTAGAGTAGGGGTAGAGTAGAGTAGAGTAGAGTAGAGTAGAGTAGAGTAGAGTAGAGTAGAGTAGAGTAGAGTAGAGTAGAGTAGAGTAGAGAATAGTATAGTATAGTATAGAATAGAATAGAATAGTATGGAATAGAATGAATATAATATAGAATAGAAAGAAGAGAATGAAATTTTTTTTATAATAATACAATAGAATACCTTTCGTTTAATGCACTATATTAAATTAAATTAATATGTATTTATAAGCCATTCCCCAGTCATTTACAGCCCATCCTCCCAACCTAAACCTTACCTAAACCCTCCTCACCCTACCCGCTACGATCATTCACATAATAATCGCAATATGGATTTGTAATAAGCTAATTTCGATTGAAAACACAAACACAGAGAGAATAATAATATTTCTTTATTTTTTTAACTGAAATATATGTCATCTCGAATTTTATGCACATAATGAGTGAATGGAAATATCAACGTTTCTCTAAATATTGTGCAAATCTAGCCTCTCTAGAAACAAAGTAAAACAGCAAAATTCATGAAGACCTCAGAATAATAGATATATATATATATATATATATATATTTATATTTATATTATGTACAATACAAGATGAATTTTATGTCAATATATAATGCATATCACATTGTCACAATGCAAGGTATCTATGTTACGAAACTTACCAAAAATAAGAAAGAAAGGGGGTTTTAATCAAGGACTTTTTCATCTACGATTTTGATTGTACATATAATCTATTTTCATTTTTATTCAGAAAGACAATATAAAAGCGATATCCAAGAAATGGGGCCTTTGTTTCTGGCGAAATAAAAAAATATGGCACACCAACAAGGTTGGGGTTTCTTTTTTTGGCGAAGAATTCCTAAACCAGTACTGAGATAAGAACAAAAATGCACGATGAAGTAGCTGCCCATTTGTTCCCAATCCTTTTAAAGGCAGAGTCTCACAGCTGTATACCGCGCGGAAGATGTGACTTTAAATATGCACTGTGCGTAAGTTCCTCTTTGATTAACGTTCTCTGCCATAAGGTTTTTTTTTTTAATTAACCCCCCAAAACCTAACTTTAATAAATACCTAACTTTAGTTTAAAATAAAGTAAGTATATTTTCCACGATTTATGTCTACGTTGGCATAATTCTATTTTAAAAAAATGCGCCTTTTATGACGCCACCCGTCGTGCGACTCTGCCTGTAAAAGTCTTAGGGATACTGACTTTTTTAGCACATGTCATAACTGCGAAAGAATTATTATGATACATATTCATCCAAAAAAAAGAGAAGAAAATAGAAATATATTTCTTTACATTATAATCTCAGAGAGCGAAAACAAAGATCATTGAAAATATAAAAAGAAGACAATTTTATAACATTATTATGAATTTGTCAAAAATTTGTAAACCTTTTTTGTGTTATTTAGTAAATATAATTGTCTAACTTATTTTAAAATTCTATTTCTTTTTCTTTTTTCTTTTTTTTTAAACTTTATTAATGAGTGTACTATTTTTAAGCCGAACGGATTTCTGAAACAGTTACCAAAAAGAAATGTTCATCTTCTTTTCAATACGGAAGCCTATTAAAACACCAAATTTAAAATAAATATAATTACTGTCTATTTTTAATACTTTTTAGTACATATATTTTTCCTAGTTTGGACTATAATACATGTTATGGTCCTAATGGGCTTCCACAATTGAGCACATGTTTAGAAATGATCTGAAATGTTTTGCGCTCCACTAATAAATAACAATGCGCATGAAATAAAAATTAACCGCAAGTGCGCATGAGCTGTATGAAATTAAAATATGGTGATAGCCAGGTATAATGACTAGGATTTCTTTTCGTGGGTGTTAATTTAGCATCACCTATGTTTTCTGTGTCTTATGAATCTGATTGGTTACAATAATGAATTATGCAATTTTCTTTTCACAGAAAGATAATCTGACCGTTAAACTATACAAAAACGTCATTCCAGAAAACAAACAACAAAACACAATATGCAGTGGCCTGGCTAGTATTGTCGTCAAACGTTTCGTTTGCAGATAACAGGCAACATAATATTGTTTCAAGTTGTTTCAGTCAATTTTAGTAAATACAAAAAAGGAAAAAGAAAGAGAATAACATCCTGTCAAATTAAAGTGTAACCATGGCCTTTATTGGACATTTAGAAATTGCATCACTGTGTGTGATTGGTCCATTGGTTTACAGACACAAAAAAATATTCGGTGGCCAATGTATTAAAGTTCCACACACACACACAAAAAAGAGTTGGTAATAATACATTTTGTTAATACATTTAGTTGAAATAAATGACAATGCATTCAACAAGTCATCGACATAATAATTATAATGCAGGAATGCAGGAATAATATAAATATATATATATATATATATATATATATATATATATATATATATATATATATATATATATATATATATATATATATATAGGAAGACTGCTGCACCGTGCAGTGTATAAAAATATTTTCAATATACTATTTTTAATATTTACTATTTTATCTATACTGGAATGTCTGTGGCTCTGAGCAAATGATGCTGGAAGATTTACAATCATTTAAAATCATTTAAATAAAGGAAAATACAAATGTATATGACTGCGCAGATGTTTGATCATGCGCAAAGGAGTAGAAGGTATGCGTCTGATCATTGGCAAAGGATTAGAAGGTATGATTTGACGCACGCTGAAGCTAGCAAAGCGTTCTGGGTTTTTAATGTAAGGATGAGAAATAAGTGAGATGGTCTGGAATACAATTAATCATTCCGTTTGTTTGTATATATGTATATGCAGTTGCACGTTGGGATTTTGTGCACCGACGATATTAACCGGTATATATTCATATGATGTTAACTATCTACATGTATGCTGCAATGTCTGATGAAGTGACAATGTATATAAACTTCTGGATGTCTTAAAGGTACATGTTCTCCTATGTGGAGAGCCGAAATTGACTTCCGCCCCCTCCCCCCGCCAATAAAAAAGAAGAAGTAAACGTAGACCATAAGGATTAATCAACTATCGTGTAATTATACCTTGATCATAGCATACTAAAATAAACGTAGATAGCAGATATGAAAATTATGATAGCGATTATGATTACTTGTGAAACGTTAGACGTCTGATATGGCGCGAGTTATTATCGACATTGTTTAGCGACATACAGTCAAAATAGACGCGAGGCGTACAAAAATTAATGTTCTGTGCAAAACAAACTATAAAATCCATCTTCTTTTCTTTAAATTTACTTCAATAAAATCATTATTATTAAAATAAATTAAAGTGATGAATAACGGAACACGTACCTTTAAGAGTTAAAATAGCCCTGTCTGTACATCAACGGAGGTCGAACATGTACCTTTAAGAGTTAAAATAGCCCTGTCTGTACATCAACGGAGATCGAAGTGTATAATGTTGTGAAAAATAATGATATTTTGTTTTTAGTCAACATGTATTAAGCAGCCAAATGAGCGAACATCAAAGGGTGGCCTTTCAAACCAGAATGCTGTTTAACACGTTCAGACAGTTCTATAATAGATGATTTGGGGGAAATCCAAAATGGCCGTTGAAGAGAGGCAGCCACTTGAGCAGGTTGACTGTTTACAAACATGATAAAATACATGAGGCATGCTGTCACTTGATGAAATATATATAAACTAAACATTGGAAGGAAAGAAAAAAGGAATCAAACAATTACATATGATGGCAAATTCATGTCTAATTCTTATTACACCACGCCCGTAGTAATTAGTTAAATGTCTCAACCCACACTTTAAAAACCGACTTCTGTTTTTAGTGTGAACATGTATATTTTTTCCATTTGCATTTCTAGAACACGTCGCTCGAATGCAGGTCGAACGTCCAGCATGACGAGGTTATAAAAAATAATTTTAATATGATTAGTGTAATCGAACCTTAAAGTCTAAACCCAAACTCTGTTATTCTGGGTTTAGACTGTACGTCATAGGATTCCGAGTTTGGAAAGAACTCTAAGTCTTAGGATTAGTTTTATGAGTCTGAGTCTAGACTATCAATTAAAGGCGAAGCCATACGATGCGAGTGCCTGGTACCAGTATAGCCACGGTAATTATCGACTGACAAGACAAACATTACGATCTTATCGGTTGCAACTTGCAATGCAATCAGTTATTGTCGTGGCTATTATCGTTCCAGGCGCTCGTATTGTGTGGCGTCGCCTTTATTTTAGTCCAAAGTCGTCGAATTATGAGCATAATCTAAATTTTGGAATTGTGAGCCTAATCACTCAAATCCTAGTCATTAACAGTTCAAGTCTATTCTCGAAGACTTGTGATTCTAGATCTAATTTCTACGTCTGAACTCCAAGCCAAAACTAGAACACGTTTCCAGTCTTGATCATATTGGAGGCTTTAGTCTGAAAATATTTTGTAGGGACGGAGCCTGGCGGTATAAATAATAAAACTTTAAACTGTAAACTCAAAGCTCATACTCGAGTGTACACTGAAATCGAACGTGCACACGTGTATAACATTTTAACACTATACTCTCAAGGTTTGAGTTTCAACTCTACACTGAAAGCTTTTGCTAACACTCACTTTTAACACTTTGTTTAAGTAAGCTTTGTACATTCATCATACGGCTAAACTGACGATAAAAAAATAAACTTAACGCTTTATTTGATACGGAAGAGCATTAGGGCCAAATAAAATTAAGATGGTTTTTTTGTTTTTTCCTATTAATTCGACAGTTTGAGCTATTATTTTAAGATTTTTGAGTTGGTGTCTAGATATTTCGAGTTAACACACCTCCTAATTTTAAGTTATTACATGTATATCGAAATTTTGAGTTAATAACACAGTGGTTAGGCCATCGGACTACAGGCTGGTACGTACAGGGTTCGCAGCCCGGTAATAGCTCCAACCGAGAGTGAATTCTTACGGGCTCAATGGGTAGGTGTAATGCCACTAAACCCTCTTCTCTAATCACTAACCAACTAACAACTAACCCTCTGTCCTGAACAGACAGCCCAGATAGCTGACGTGTGTGCTCAGGATAGCGTGCTTGAACCTTAATTGGATATAAGCACAAAAATACGTTTTTTTCTCATTTGGCCCTAATGCTCTTTCGTAATTTGAGCCTGTGATGAAACAAAGGCTTTTTAACACATGACTCATCATGAAAAACGTCCTTAAAAATTAAACGACTTTCAGGAACACAATAAAAATAAGTGTGTGCGATAGATACGGGACAAAAATATAAAAATATACCGTATTACTCAGCGGAGAAAAATGATTATTATGAAACAGCGCATAATACAATGGAATATGTATGGAATTAATTTACAATGTCAATCAACATTTCGGCAATAAACGATTAAGTTACTTGCATGTTTATACATATGTGGATGTTATTAGGCCTAAATGAATATATATGAACGGACTATAATGGGTAGCATGTCATGAATCGAAGCAAAACGTAACGGAAACGAAACAAAAGTCGCAAAATGTTATAATATATTGTGCACACAGAAATTTTTTTTTAAAGAAAAATATGTAATACATATTTATAATTATTATAATTTACACGTTTCAACACCTCAACCGAAATGTTTAGAACTGCCATGCACACTATGTATTAAGCAATTATGATTTATTATGGAGAGGTTTTTTTTATACATAATGTCACACATTGGTATAATGTCAAACATTGTCCTGGGCCCATTCCACGAAGCAATCTTAGAGCTAAGACCACCTTAAGTGTATAACTATTATATGCCTTATGCTCAACTACCTTATGCACTTAAGGTGATCTTAGCGCTAAGATTGCCTTATGCTTAACTACCTTATGCACTTAAGGTGAACTTAGCGCTAAGATTGCCTTATGCTTAACTACCTTATGCACTTAAGGTGAACTTAGCGCTAAGATTGACTTATGCTTAATTATTTTGTGCACTTAAGGTGATCTTAGCGCTAAGATTGCCTTATGCTTAACTACCTTGTGCACTTAATGGTATCTTAGCGTTAAGACTGACATGCATATAACTACATTATGCACTTAAGGTGATCTAAGCGCTAAGATTGCTTTATTCTTAACTACCTTGAGCACTTAAGGTGACCTTAGTGCTAAGATTGCTTTGTGGAAGAGGGCCCTGTTCAGGAGGTAGAACGCTCGCAGACAGCGTGACTGGTTTCCATCCGATCCTATCCTGTAATATGCATTTAACATTAGGAGCAAAATCTAGTCTAGCGAGCGACTGCGAGCGCTTGGCCCCCTGAACATGTCTTGGTTATGTGACACGCAATGCCTAATAAATACGTAATGATAAGTATGTCTACGCATGCACGGGTGGGGCTATCAAACGCGGCAGATAATATACAGCAACAGGTTCTTAGTGTCGCACCGGGATTTGAGCATGATGACTAAATTTTATGAAAACTGATACAGTTCGGTTTTGTGTCTGTCAATCCAATCTTCGGATATTACCGTGCCAATGATATACTAGTACTGGTAAGTTACGGACACCGTCGAGTTAACCAATTTCGGATCTTTCAGGTACTAATGACAAAAGTTACCTACACCGTTTAGTCGACCAATCTCGGATGTTTCCGTACAAATTATAAAAGATACGAACGCCATCGAGTCAACCAATCTCGGATATTTCCGTATGATTAACCGAATTTACGAACACTGCCGAGTCGTCCATTTTGGATACTAGTATTTCCGCACATTGAGAATGGACGTTTGAAAACGTTTCAATGCAGAACTGACGGATACAAGGTTGGAACCTCTTCTTTTTTTTTCGTCCTTTAACATTTTAACAACCCACTTCTCATCTCAAGAAATCCATATTTATAGCGGGGATCCTGCTCGCGGGGGACCTTATAGTATTAGTACACAAACAGTTTAGCATCTCCTAATAACAGACTGGTGCAAACACACTGAGACTCTCTCCTATGATCTTATTATGACATTATGATATTATGATATGTACAAAGACAGTGGCTGCATCTTCGGATAACCTAACTTGCAACTTTAGCTTCTTAAAGAATGTCCATGTGGCATAGTCTTATGAAGCCAAATAATTCATCCCTTTTGGTTTTATTACATGAACATGAGATATTCATAGATAATGGCTGTGTTTTTCTAAACAGATAATTCCTAATGTCATTGTTTAAACTCCAATGGAACGCTGAACGAGTGAACAAAAAACAGTAAATGTAATTAATGTTTTCATTTCAAGTTATTTTCGTGGGGTTTTTTTTATTCAATTAAAGTTTAAGCACGCTATACTGGACACGATATTTAGCTATCTGGGCTGTCCCTCCACGACAGTGGGTTAGTTGTCCTTGATTAGTGTGAAAGAAGTCTTAGTCATGGGCTTGGTTGGGAACCGGTACGGCGATCCAAATCCATTACTTATCAAACGTAGGTCTGATGACTTAACCACTGCCCCACCGACGTCCTTTTAATGTTGTTGTTGTTGATGATGATGATGATGATGATGATGATGTTGCTGATGCTGATGATAATGATGATGATGGTAGTGGTGGTGGTGGTGGTGGTGGTGGTGTGTTTTTTTTATAATTGGCTTATATAAATATATATATATATATATATATATATATATATATATATATATATATATATATATATATATATATATATACATATAATAATAACAATAATAATAATAATAATAATAAAAGTTAATTGGGACCGTAATGTAATCCAACGGAAGCACACTGGTCAAGAAGTTTTAACCGGAAGTAATATTTGTTGAGAAAAACATCTGTGGTACGCGTCACTATGATTGATCACTGTTAACGTCAGACGTCGTTTGATATCGTCTATCTGTAAGAGGTTGCTGTCATCTCAGTTTCTCTAAGAATGGTCCTTAAAATAGAATATTTTCTTGTTGAAGAAATGGAAGAAGATATGGATGCGCATAAGGATTGGCCAATTAGCGTAACAGCTTTTTTCCAGGGCATTTTTTCTTAGCGTAAAATTACGGAGGTGGAGTAAAAAAAAAAGGTATCAGGTTAATATACGGCTTGTTCTAGGTAAACAAAAAGGGCATATTTTTCTTTTTATAAAAAAAAAAAAAGCACCTTTAAATTTTTAGGGGAGGGGTAATTATTATCTTTACTCTATGCCCAATAAACAGTCCCGATTATGGATAGTTATTATATTGCCTTTTCTGTAAGCATAAGCGTACGTAAAGGACAAAAACAGATGACGAAGTAGAGGTTAGAATTTCAGAAGAAACAAGGGCATCAAAACATCAAAATGAAAGTAAAACTTCTCTTTTTGTTAAATGTCATACATATATGTTCTAGACAACTATCGATATTTTAACGAAATAAAATTACATTTTAACTGACTTTCGTTTATTTGAAGTATTTTTGTTGAAAATTCGTATTCACTATGTCGTGGAAGTGCTATTGTCAACGACAATCAATCAACCATTTGGCACGTGCTTATATCCATTGAAGGCTCAAGCACGTCAGTCTTGGGCACATCCTCCTAATTTCCCGGCGGATGTGTCAACGACAGCCGTAAATCGGCTATTTTGTAAAGAGTGAACTCCGTTTTGGAATAACAATAACTACGCGTCATTAGTCAACACGTTCATGCTTGATTAATGAGATCAAACGAAACGTACCGGGATTATTTCTTGATAGCCGGTTGCTTCCATTGCTCTTGGACATACACGAATATAGGAATTAATGAAGTCATTGTGGAGAAAAATAACCATATTGATCCGGTTTCTGATGTTGTTTGTATTAGAGCACACAGCGTGTGTGTTTACTAGTATTCACCTGGCGAATTCAGATTAATTATCTTTTACCCGGGAATGATACCGGCGATCTCTTTGCCATTCATATTGTATCGCATGTTCAGTGCACCTGTGGGATTCTATGCAGAACTCGGTGATGTAGTGCGTAAGTCATCGGCCCTAAGGCTGGTGGGTACTGGGTTCGCACCACGATACCGGTTCCCATTCAGAACGAGTTTTAACTACTCAGTGGGTAGGTGTAAGGCAACTACACCGACTTCTCTCTCAATAACCTTGGGAAATATTTAATTCGTGAAAATAATTTAAGAAATAATTTGATTTAATCTAGTTTTATATTGTATAGTTATATTTGTATTGTGTTTCTGACATTTGCCATATTATGTAAACATCACTCCCCACCATTATACTGTATATATATATATATATATAATATATATATATATATATATATATATATATATATATATATATATATATATATATATATATGTATATGTATTTATTATGTATGCTGATGAGTTGTAAACCTTAAGGCAATAAATAAACTTGTAAAAACTAGCCATTAACAACTAAGCACTAACCCACTTTTCTGGACAGTCCAGATAGCCGAGGTATATGCCTATGACAGCGTGCTTGAACCTTAATTTGAAAAAAAAAAGCCCACAAAAACCCCCACGGAAATACGTATAAATGAATCCAATCACTGGCTTTAACGCCCATGGGTTCTGTGTTCGTATCCCAGAGAGGGCGCTGTTTATTAATCACTACCATTCGCTTAGGACGAACAACCCATATGTAGCTGAGGGGATACAGGACAACGTACTTGGACCTTAACTGGAAACAAGTATGCACATCCTAAATGGATGGTTCATCGCTTCATGTTTGTATTTAGCATAGTTTGACACCCAATAGCCGGTGTATTGTTCATGCTGGGGTGTCGTTAAATATATATTCTATTCTATTCTATTCTATTCTATTCTATTCTATTCTATTCTATTCTATTCTATTCCTGAACGAACTATTAGTTTAACGACACCAAAGGTCATGAATATCGAATGCTAATCATATTCTTAAGCGCAGACACATTTGTCAAAAATAATTTGATTTGTCCCTAAATGTACTTTATTCAACCATCTTCATAAGCACCATACTCCATTTATTAATGAGATTTTGTAAAAATAACTGAATTATGGCAATGGTCCATAATTCAAAAACTAAAATTGCCGAGAGGGATGACATGGATTTCACTCCATCATGGTTCAGTTAAGGTGATGCGATAGCTAGATTTGGTTTCCAACAATTAATGTAATTTTTATTTATTATCCATTTTTAGACAAATAAGGCCCTTACATTCGTGACAGTATGCCTTTAAGCATTGCAAGTAGGTTTAATATACATGTAGACGCAAGTATGGTGTTGAAAGTGCCTTTTACACAAATAATTCCAGTTCCAGATAATTCCAGATAATTCCAGATATTTCCAGTTTTAGTAGATCCGGCTATCGAAAGAATTAAGCTTAGGTGAGTCGTGAGTGGATTCATGATACTTGAAATGCATAATGCCGAAGGATTCTCAGATCTGTGTAAGAAATAAAATCGCATGTTTTGTGGCTTCTCGTGTTCAGTAAAGATCACCCACACGCGATAACAAAAGTGAGATATTCTATATATAACCCACAACACGGGAATCGTGGGCGAGTGGCAACATTATTATATAAAAAAAACCCACCAAAATAAAAAATTAAATTAAAAAACCACATTGACCTCTTTGAAACATTAATTGCTTTAAATCACACACCGTCAGCAAAGGGAAAGTCATTTTCTTCTTCAGCCAGAATATCGATCTCTGGTTCTGATTATTGCCGACGTTAAAAATCTGCCAACAATAACAAAAAGCAGACGCCGGTACAACCATGTTTTTAAGGGTCTCTTTCTCGTCTCAAGCGTTAATTCGGGACTTCATTGAATTTCGCGTGGCAGAGTCGCGGTGTATTGTCCACGCAGTTAGTACCAGATAGGTTAATAGCTTTCCCCTGCAGTTCAAATTGATGGTAAAATCTAGTATTAGAGATTGGCGGGCGCTGCAGCGGAATGCCGGTGCTCCGCCGGTATAACACAGCCATTATCTAATCTCCCATGAAACCGATAATTCAACTTGCAGGGCTAACATGAACCATTGTTTGGTGAATGGTGAGAATGAATACCAGGGCCGTAGCTAAATATGAAGGTGGGTGGAGTGGGGGTGGGGGGGGGGGGGGTGTCGAGATGGTAGTAGGCATGGTGATCATAATGGCCAGTTCTTGTGAAATGTGCTGATTTAGCATTTTTGGAATGATGAAGAGTTGTTGACAAAATGATAAAAGTAAAATGCGTCCACCACCACCACCACCCCATCCCGCCACCACCATTGTTCGGTGTATGGTCGTAGCTAAATATAAGAATGGAGGGGTATGTGGGTAGGCGTCTAGATGGTTGGAGGAACAGTGATTCTAACAGCTAAAATAAAATGTGCTGATTTTACTCTTTTTTTCAATAAAGATTTATGATTGCCAAAATGATGAAATAAATAAATGAAACTGTGCCCCCACTCCCATCCCGAACCCACCTAGTTTCCACGATCCTCCATTCCCGCCCCTCATTCCCGCCCCTTATTCCCGCCCCTCATTAGCTACGGCGCTGGCCACGCTGATGGATTCTCACTCGGTGTATGATAATGATGAAAATTATGAAATTCTACGGTACGGTTATTACACCCACACACACACATCTACTATCACGTTATTATTATTTAATGTAACTTCACAGCCTTTGTTGAGAGCCCAGGTGTCTTTGGGAAGACACTTGTATCATAATATCTAAGCTAATCCTACTTACAACTAGTCTACACAATACCGTACATTATCAAACAGAAACCGAACTACAATAATCTTACAGACCGGTACACATGAAAACATGAATTCCGAGTTGAGATGTCAGGCGACCCGCCCTCCACCCACCCACTCCATTTTTGGGAGACTATTCAGTTATTTTTTCCTTTGTATAAAGCGATGAGTCCTATTTATTATTGCCACCGAACTACATTATTGTACCGTAGTCTGACAAATGTTCTCGCATGTAAGACATGCAGTAACAAAGTCTTATTTTTTAAGGAACGTTTAGTCTATAGCTTAACAGATGAAGATTCCACGTGTAAATCAAGACTCCGGATTTGTATTCGAGGCTAGTCCTCTATAACTTTTTACTGACGCGATTGAAGCAGCCTCTGTAAATATCGAGACCACTTCCGTTTAAGGTCTGGCCTGGTACTTATAAAAGTTTTTGGGTCTAGACTCGAGATTCTAATAGAATCTGAGACACTAATGTCACGACAACGCCATACAAATTATATATGTTTGACATCATTAGAGATTGAGTCTTGACTCTAAAATCTTTTATAAGCACGGGACCTAGTCCGAATTCAAAATTTTACAGTAATGCCGATTTTCTCTAAAGCTTATCGTCTGTTATTCTAGCATGTTTAGGTTTCCGTGACGTCAGCTCGTGTTCAAATTAAGTATTTATATTAAAGCGGCGATCTCGAATGTATGTGTGTGTATATATATATATATATATATATATATATATATATATATCAGAATAGATCATCCAGTTTCCGTTTGCTCCCGTGACCCACCGTTCATTGATTTACGTTAAATGCTGTCAGTAATCTACGTCATAGAAAAATACAAATATCAATTTATTAAACACTAGTATGGTGCAACAATTCCGCTGGGAAAATACGCTAGCTGACCGCGAAAACCCACATGTTCATTAAAACAGCTGAAAGACTTTTGCAACATGTGTTCGTATAAAAACCAACTAACAGACTAGAATACTAAAATACTTGTAGCTATTTCTGTCGTGAGCACAGTGTTTAATGTATGTTCAAGACACATGGCAGCAAACGGAAGTTGGTCATTCGGATGTCTATGAAGCAATGCGCTTCAGATGAAAACGGCAGAAATGCACATAATAACACCGTATCAGTCAATTAACACTTCCTAAGTAACTTTGCATACATACAGCAGTTAAGCAGCTATTACTAATAATAAGCCCTTCAAGAGGTTTATACATCTTGAATGCTTCATAAACTATTAAATTATTGATACATTTACGTTCATTATACTTTTTGTCTTATCTCGTTTTTTAAAGAAAACAATGTCTAGTGAAACACTTTAAAAAGCCATTGGGTCTGTTCGCAAACCACGCACACTTTCCGCTTTAGAAACCAAGTTAAAGAGAACTTGTAGTTAAAGTTAACAAATTCAATAAAAGTTCATTAGCAAACATTATTTGAAAACCACCGTCAACAGAAAAACAACGCCATTGACATCACTGTAAAGCAGTGATAAATATAATTTGACATTATCCGAAGTGTACGCTTACACGACATAACTTTACCTTCGGCGTTTATTGGTACTTAAGAGTTGTGGATTTTTTAAAATATGCATGTACGTCATCATGCTTTGTCATATTCATCAATATTGAATGTTACGAACAAATCCGATAGTTTTCCCATATTAAACTAAAGTGACCCCCTAAAGACCTCGCAGAGCCCCAGAATTGTTACGGCATAACCCATATTCCGAACAAATAAGCCAGCGTCAAGCAAACTAAATCGATTGCGAGTAATGGTAAAGCTAACGGAATCTTGATAACATAAGATCTGTACTTACATTTATGACACAACAAGATAGCGTGCATCCATTAGTTTTCCATGTATGTCAATTATTTTGACCAAAACGTTCAAATGACCTCGCATGCTAATGAGATTTCTGAGAGTTCAAAAGTTGTGCAAGGCAGCCACAACTGCTTCGGTATCAAAAATATATTTATTAAATAATGTTAACTAAAGCTGAATTTGGCATCAAGTTCTACAAAACAAATCATCACGAAAACCAATGGATGCAAAGCAAAGCTTTAGTTTCAATATCGAAGGACTAATTCAAAGTATTTTTATTAGTATTGAAGAAACAAAATCCTCTACCAAATAAAACTAAGCATAATATGGAAGCATTCACAGATAAAATAGTACAGTATTTTGGTAACCAGTTAAAAACTATACCCACAATCTGTACCTCTCGCTTGCAAATGACAAAACAGTACTTACGATTTCATTCGTACAGTTAACCACAGTTTGTATTTTTTTTAGATTCAACCAATCAGAATAAGGAATAGGAACAATAAATTCCCTGAGAGAGGAAACGAAATAACCTCCGATTAGAATTTAAATATTATAACAGATTTTATAGACTTAAAACAGTAATAACAAAACAATTAAACATTTTAAAATAGTTGTTACAAACAATATAATTTATGTTTTCTATTAGAAAGCTAAGAATATCAAGAATAGGTATAAACTAAATATTTAGCTATTTGTAAATAATCGTCAACAATAATAGTATATAACTTGTGTTCTGGAAATTATCACATAGGGTCAGCTGTTGGGGGGGGGGGGGGGGGGGGGGGGGGGGGGGGGGGGGGGGGCGATTACCGAAATATTTACTAATGTATGCTGTACATACAAGATGAAAAATCAAATTGCAGATACATGTACATGTACTAATTTAATGTTGTTTCCTGGGTAGTATTATTGCAATCAAAACCATGTGATCATTTTAAAAAAAAGACTTAGTCTTAGATGTACTGACCAACAAAAGAAATACGAATATTTACTGTTATTTATTTTAAATTAAAATATTTGAATCACATTAGCTTTTATATTTATTAAAGATGCCAATATCTTGTAAAGGTTTTAGTCCCATTTTGACAGACTATTTGCAAATTTTATCATGAAAATATATGTATTAAAATATCCGTGTTTCTTTTGTTGTTTAATATAAAAGGAAAAGATCAGTGGGTTGAATATCTCAAATAATAATTTTAAAATATATATATTTAAGGGGTCGTTCACATTTATCAAAATTTACACAAGCGCACAAAGATTACTGTTATTTGCTATCACACCCCTTCTAAAGGAGTATATTAAAAATGTTTATAAGGGTTACTTTTACTGATATTTGTTTTATGTTTTAAAAGCGTACGCTGAGAACCCCCTCCCCCACCCACCCCCACATTCAAGCGTACGATGTGAACGCCTGTGCAAATGCTGACAACTATGAAGATCCCTTTAAAACGTGGACATAGATTAAGACATTATCTGTTAGATTGGTATTTATCACATGTTATTTTGTTTGTTTGTTTGTTTAGGAGAGTAATAACAATATAAAGAACGATTTTACGTCATCCAATTTTTGTCATGGTTTTACCTAAAAAACAAAATGTAACAGCTAATTTGCATCGAATTCGTAACAGTAAGCGCGTTGTTTTTTGTTTTGTTGTTGGGTTTGTTTTTTTCCAATCAGAAGTCGATTTTCAAGTACTCTGTTCCCTGTTATCAATTTGAACATTAAATTATGCTAGAAACGGCCTGACACATTTGAAAACGTCTATTAAATGAAAATATAAACCATATGTTTCGGTTGCGTAAAAATTAATATGCAACAGAAACTAAATGCTTATTCTGTTTCGACAGAATATTTTATGGTGGACGAATGAGTTTCTATAATGATGTTATGCTGTTCAATACTAATGACAAATATGCACTTAAAAATAGTATTAAAATAGAACATTGCTTTGTCCAGTTGTTTGCTATTCTTTCTCGTCTCCGTATCATGACATTTGTAAAGAGCTGACAACGACCAGTTAATTACTACTGTTACTGCAAGCGTAACAAAACGATAAGTATCGAACGCAAACCTGCACGTAAATACCCTCTAACCACAGCGTTAATTCAGACACACACACACACACATTTTTTTTTTAAATCTGCAGAATCGTAACCAATCGGCGTAGGTTTTCTACGAAAGCCCTGAATGAAATCACGAAGCGCAGTCGATTAATGCGCCTGGAATAAAATAAAAAGTAGGTCGACAAAAATACGGACTTTTAGAGGAGCTACTGAAGTCTGAATAAACGTAATTCGACTCTCCTTATTTGGCCGTGATGGATCGGTCCTGCTTCATCAACCGGTGCTTATCTAATCAACGAGCAACTTTAAGTTGCCTCTTCAAACAGCGCTCGCCTTTTCAGCATTGCTCGTCCGACGTAAAGTAAATAAACACAGGGTGACAAGCGCGTCAGGGCTTGGATAATAAACGGGTATAGCAAATATTAAAAAAACGATCTACAAGCTATTCATCAACAAGGTTTTGTGCGATTTTCATAAAAGAAACGCAATATTCTTAATGTTGCGATTTATGGAAACAATTTCCTTAATAATGAAGTAGAGAGCAAATGTCATAAGATAAAAGCATGATGAATGGTGTTTCATACTGTGCACATGAACCACACCATGAAGGCAGTGATAACACCAGGTACTCGGTACGGAATATCAGTTAAAGGTCTGTAACGAATTGCCGGCAATATCATTGACCATGGAAGGATATGAAACTAATGTTATGCTAATGTGTGTGTCACTTTAAAGTCCACACACACACACACACACACACACACACACACACACACACACACAAAGCACTGCACCACAGTTATCACACACACACACACATATATACACACACACACACACACACACACACACACACACACCTCTTGGCAACAAGGTGACAAACTATTAATTTCACACAAAAGAAACCCATCGATATAATTTAGAAGAACTTTCAATCCAAATCAGATGAAACGCATCAGAATATCGAATCAAGCAACGCATCAGTCTTCCAATTAGAACACGTCGGCCTATTTCGGCAAATTCCGGTGTCTATTCCGGTCCATTCCGAAACCTAAATAAGTACATTTTCACTTCAACGTCATATCCGTATTCTTGGAGATGCTATTATACTTCGTAGAATTTCACAACACATTTATCAGACTGTTATTACTCTCCTAAACAAAGATAATTCTTCACAATCAGATACATTATTAGTGCAGCGGGGAAGAGGTGGGTGGGTCATTAAAGTTTAAATCTTACCCCATGATAAATAACTCATTACGATAAAATGGCGGACTGGTTTCCTCCAGGCAGTTTTGATATTTAGGATGAAAAACATAATTTTATATATAAACCTTTAAAAAAAAGTCTGTCTTATTATCACAACCTAAAATAATTATTGAATAATGCTGTTGGTACTTTAGTGTGAAAAGAAAACCACACAATCGTTACGTTTAAATTAAAAATTCCATTTCCAACGGTTCGACACTCGGTATTATTCTAATGACTGTAGTTCTGTGTTTATCTTTGCGATAATAATTAAATTCATCAATCACATTTAAGCATGATTAGGAAAGAGAATCGTTGGAAATGTCATTTTCAGTTTAAACGGTACTACGTTCACAAACATGTTTCCAAATGAACCCTGGTTCTCGTTTATAACTCTTATCATTCTAGAACAATCTATGTTCTTTACAACTGTTAGAGCAATGGCAGTACATAAAAAACGAACTTAAAACTGACTTCACAGAATTGGCATTCAAATGACAAGTGTATTACTAATAAGAATTTATAACATCTAAAATCAGCATCATAAATATTACGATCGTTTGACATTGTTGATTATATTGAACATCAGATTGGACGGGGCATAACAATAACACACACACACACACACACACATATCTATATATATATATATATATATATATATATATATATATATATATATATATATATATATATATATATATATATATATATATATATATATATTAAACAACCTAAACCCTTAAACCCTACATCTATTTATTCACCGTCACAGGCATGTGAATTGAGTACTATCGAATTATAAGTACCAAAATGGTAAATTCGCTTGTCGAGCATCGCCATTATTGGAGTGATAAATGCACTCGACAAGTAAGGGAATTACTGTGGGGATAAATGCACTTGCAAATAATCATGCGATCGATATTGGTATGGGTCTGGATGCCTAAACGATGGAATGACAATAACACTTTTATCTGACCTCAACGAAGAGACAGCCAACTATAACAAATGATAACAGCATTTCCTTTGGGAAGTGGTGTAGCTGGGCTAAATGTTTTGGGCCAGCAAGGGCTACACTTCAATGTATTTGGTACAGTAATACGGCTGGACTTTATTTTACTTAAGAGACCTGTGCCCATATTTTCGAAGCATTCTTAGCCTACGAAATCGTAAAATCATCGTAAGCTATGACGTTACTATGACGTGTGCTGCAGTGACGTCACACCCTACGTTGGTTTTACGATTTTGTAACGCTAAGATAGCTTCGAAAATATGGGCCCAGGTGACCCGTCTCCACCCATTGGCTAAGCTGTTAAGTAACCGCTATTTTAGAAATTATCAAATGAAAGGCATCAGAAGTATTAATATTACTGTCTAGTGCAGAGTTGTCAAACCAGTCTTTGGGCGGCAGTCTTCCTACAGACGGCGTAAGCATGCAGTGTTCTGGGGAGTGGAATCTTTCTCTAGA
The DNA here is from genome assembly GCF_016097555.1 of Gigantopelta aegis. Taxonomy (NCBI): domain Eukaryota; kingdom Metazoa; phylum Mollusca; class Gastropoda; order Neomphalida; family Peltospiridae; genus Gigantopelta; species Gigantopelta aegis. Next base: position 29,317,889 of record NC_054706.1, read on the forward strand.
CCAACAACTTGATATCGATTCGTGGACACAATCACAACCTTGTCAATGCCCGTTCGGCTCTGCCGTGTGCGGAGATACGATTTTAATCGCGATAAGTGCTTTGTCGTTCAGATTCGGAGCAGCGAGTGCACCTATGCCCTAAAGCTCTAGAACAACCGTACACAAACCAGAGGCTTTCTGAATAAGGTCTTGTGGTTTTTTCACAACTTGGGTCTTCATTTACAGTAAACAGGTCTATCAAATATATTCCTATATTTATGCATGTAAAATAGGTAAGAGTCATTGCCTTTTAAAGGTTGTTTTAAAATACAAATCCACATTAACTAACGAAAGGAACCATACATACAAAAATATTGTATCTTAAATAATTATACACACACATGAAAATGACAAAATTGAAGAATATATATATATATATATATATATATATATATATATATATATATATATATATATATATGTATACTTTATGTACCGTACACTGTTTAGTCACATGATCACATTGTTGAGAGTGTGCAACCATGGCTACATGTATATCCGGTCACGTGATCTGAAATTTAAAAATAATAACAAATCATATCACACTGTCTTTCAGTATAATCACCTTAATGAAATGAAAGGGAAAAAAGAAGAAATAAATCAACGAAGTCCGCTTCGTAACAACTTCTGTGTGACGAAAATGAATCCCGGTTATTAGCCATCCTTAAAACACGGTTTATGCAAAAATAAATCCAATGTTTTGTTTTTTGTTGTTGTTTTGTTTAGTTTCGTCCACGGGTGTGATCTGCACAGGAACGCAGAAACTTACACAAGAACTGATGACGTACTATGTTTTGTTATAAAACGTCACCCACCACCACCACATGTACAGGTTTGTGGCATCTGAATGTTGAGACCATTGGCGAAAGAATCGTCATCAATGAGAACGAAAACAAAACCTGCTTGACACATTTCACAGAATGAGTTTTTCAACAACAGAATTTTTTTGTTTTATCCCAGCGACAATCTTATTTCCAAAGCTATTCGTCACAGCACACATACACACACACACTTTTATTTGTGGAAGTTAGAGGTCTCACAGCACAGTTTGGAAAGAAGCAAGCCCCTGCACTGAAACACTGAAACTCTGCAAGCTCAGCAGACAAAACATGATTTCCTGATTGATGGATTCTGGAAGAAATATTCCATTGACGGAAAATAACTACTATGCGAATGCTTTAGCTGTTTTTGGTTTTGTAAACACTTTTGTCTTTTGTTTGGGTTTTTGTTGTTGATTAGGGTTTGTTTTTGGGTTGTTGTTGTTTTACAACAAATCGTGTCAAACATCATATATGTCATCGTCTCCCTCAAAGTCAATGTCTTCTTGTTCGTTTGAGTCCTCCTGGTTCATGGATTCCACAGACTCATTGTCGTCTGCGGTTTCGGGCGATGTCTGCCTGTCACCCGGTGACTCCCCGTCCACGTTATTGTCCACGGGTTCCAGGTGGTAGGGCGCGTCCTCGCCCCGCATATCACAAATCACATTGGTCAGAGCTTTGATATAGTTTTTCGCTAGCGTCAGAGTCTCGATTTTCGACAACTTCCGATCGAGTTTCACGTGCGGGATCACCTCCCTCAAGTCCTGAAACGCGTCGTTTAACGAATGCATCCTCATTCTCTCCCTTTCATTGCTCTCCAGGCGGCGAATGTTCCTCTCCCTGGCACTCACTCCTTTCCTCTTCCTCGCCGATTTCTTCGAGTTCCTCGCCTTCTTCTCCAGCACGCCTTCGTTTGAAGAGCTCCCGCCCGATTCCGACGGCGAGCTAGGGTTGTCTCTCTTGATGCCACGCTTGCCGCGCATCTGGTAATCCCCCGACTCTACATCCGGTTGTTCCCATAAAGAATCACACATGTCGTCTGGTAATCCAACGTCCAAATTCAAGTTCATATCTTCCAGTTTATGCCGCATAACCTGCAAATACATTGATAGGTGTTTAGTGCGTGATGGAAATGAAAGAAGATGCATATAACACAGAACTCATAGGGTTACAGATTTATGCTTAGCTTTTGTAAAAAAAAACATTTTTTTATTATAAAGCCTAAAAGCATGCATGCATACATGCATACATATATACATACATACATACATACACACACATGCATACATACGTACGTACGTACGTACAATATATAGATATTCATACATCAATACATACTAGCCAGTGCCAGGTCTGCCCACTATTTCATGCACGTAAGCAGGATCGACCGCGTAGATTGTAGGTCCCATGCATATGGTTGAGTTAAAGAACTTCTTTTTTTATAGAAGCTTCGATAGCTCAGAGCGCATCGTGATTAGTCTTGCAATTTGCGGGCGATTCGGTGCCACAGGTTCGAGTCCCAGCAACGGCATGGGACAATTTGTGAGGCCAGAAAGGATTTAATTATACCATGCGCCAGTGCTTTAATATTTATGTATGTAACAGTCAACCTCGACATACATACAATATACAGATATTCATACATCAATACATACGTACGTACATACGTACGTACATACATACATACATACATACATAGGCCAACATACGTACGTACGTATCGTGGTTAGACACGGTGTATAATACGCGTACACTTGAAAAATAAATAAACCAGCAACAGAGAAAAATCAATGGATGAAATGCGAAAATCGTATCTCATTTGTTCCAGCTCGCGTGATAGTGAAGGAAAAAGAGCAACACTATTAATGGAAAGTATTGATGATAAAATTAATTATTTTAAGAATGAAAAAATGCTTGCACAATTATGGAATGCATGAGCGGACAGGAGAGAGAGAGAGAGAGAGAGAGAGAGAGAGAGAGAGAGAGAGAGAGAGAGAGAGAGAGAGAGAGAGAGAGAGAGAGAGAGAGAGAGAGAGAGTGGAGGAAGGGAGAGAAAAGAGAGAAAGGAGAGACAGACAGACAGACAGACAGACAGACAGACAGACAGAGAAAATATGAGAGGGGCAGATAATCTGAAAGAAGCACCGAAGATGTGGACTGAAGGTACATGCAGATTTTAAGCCAGAGTTAGCAGCTCAAAACTGACTAAATGATACCAAATGTAAAAAGAAAAAAGAAACAAATAAGAGAAAAAGAAGAAATGAAACAAAAAGAAAAGGAAAAAGGAAAAAAAAACGAATAAAAAACGAAGATAGAAAAAAAAATGATATAAGAATGAACAAAAAACAAAACAGAACGAAAGAAAAATCAACACCGATATCACGAGCAAACGAAACCAAGTGTTCTCCTTCTACAACCAGTCTCAGACCGTCCCCCTATGTCTTCGCACCTAATCCTGTTTTATGACATTGTCACAATTATCTCATTTGCATTGGGACTGCATATATTCATCATATGAGTGTATCTTTATTGGCAGATAAGCCACAGTCTGCGAAACGTTTTGCAAGTAAGATTTCTTTTTTTCAGTAAATTTAATCCCAAGGTCTAGCAGTGATTGCGAACTCGCAGGACGGACTCTGTTGAATTATCACCTATAAAGGTAGGAAGGTAAGTTTACATGCAAATGAGGTATCTTTATGACAACGAAGAAGAAGATGAAGAATCTTAACAAATGTGTAAAAATAAATTATATTCCGAGTTGGCCAAATAGCAATCTGACCACATACAGAGAGAGAGAGAGAGAGAGAGAGAGAGAGAGAGAGAGAGAGAGAGAGAGAGAGAGAGAGAGAGAGAGAGAGAGAGAGAGATGGATGAGATACACAGAGGGAGACAAAAGAGAGAGAGAGGCACGCACACACAGACAGAGACAGATAGGGGATGGAGGGAGGTACAGCCACACACAGAGTGGAGGAGAGAGATAAGGAAATAGAAACGGATAGGGAGAGGGACAGACAGACAGACACGCACTCATTCCCGCTTCCCCAGTTCCGACTTGCCTTGAATTTAATTTTCCATTTGAATTATTTGTCTAGGAGAGGAGTTAATAGCTAGCCTTTTGCAGATAGTCAGACAGACGTTGGTGTGATGGCCTTACACCTTCGTCTAACGAACCGTTAACTCTCACTCTCATATCGTATCCGGTAACGGGATGCGAACCCAGTATACCTTCCACACCCTAAGTCCGGTTGCTTAACCCCTACGCCACCAATACCCTAATAAAGTGTGAGACAAGGTGAGACACGTCCCTGACGCCAGCCCGTAACGTGTCAGCGATCGCCATCACAATGGCCGTGTGTCGCGAGCAGGCGGCGACGTGATGGATTAATTCCTGTATTTACAGACTCTCAGACACACGGAGAAACCCCGTGGGTCACTCGCTGTCCTCCGCATTTCTGCGTCAACACGTCCGCCCCCTCACGCGTCCGCGGCCAGTTCCAGAGCAATAATTAACGCCATTCCAGCTGTTTTCGATGGAGACGCTATTAAAAATCATTCAGTCAGCGCCGTCGTAGAATTACGTTTGGAAAAGAAACCCCCGTAAGTTAATTTGGAAATTAGCGTCACCAAGGTACGTATACCAGAAGCAAACAGAGCGTGTGAAGTGTAGAAATCCATCATGTTACAGTGTTCATGGGATTAACCATTTTCAAAATGGCACCCACTTGACTTCTCTCAAAGTAACCGGTGTTGCCGCATTTTGGTCAATATAAAGTCTTACATTATCCAAACGTGCTCAAGTCTTGATCGTATAAATATATAGTCAGAGTACGGGCATCGATTGGGTAGTGTGGACTGTGTCATCCCATATTATGGTTGTAGGTGGATACTGGAATCGAAGTAGCAGTGTATCATGTTATTTAATCTGATTCAAATAAAGTTTTGTTATGTTCTGTTCTGTTCTGTTCGTATCAACTGCAAACCAGAGAACATTTCTATCCAGGCCCATTGTATTAGAGAGCGTGTGTGTGTGTGTGCGTACATGCGTGTGTATGTGTATTGCACGCACGCACACGCACACACACACACACACGCGCGCGCGCGCGCGCACATCTAAACACAGGCACGCAATAAATGAACACACAGAGACACTATTACACACATGCATACACAAATATAAGAGCACGCACACACGCGCACGCACGCACACACATCGTATTGGTCAATTCAAGTTGTCACGAATTAACAAACGTACAAAATGACGTCAAGTAGTTTCAAGTCTACATTACGGGTCTTTAATTTTCAATGTCAAATTTTCCATTTATAAAATGTCACGAAAGACAATTTTTTGACATTTTAAGAGAATAAAGAGACAGAATAGGGCCCCGTTCCACGAAGCGATCTTAGCACTAAGATCACATTAGTGCATAAGGTAGCTATGCACTTAAGGTGATCTTAGGGTTAAGATCGCTTTGTGGAACGGGCCCCAGGAGAATAGTAAATAATTTAATACTTGACGTGCACAAGACGCATGTCCAGGCAGGCAACCGTTTGCGCTCGTTCGGCGACCGGTTTTGGCGCCTAACGTTAGAAAAAATGCGATCTCATAGAAGATGATGGTATCAGTCAAATTATTCGCGAGCGCCCGGGGCTCCTGAATATGCCACGGAAGTCCCTTATTTGGTGCAAAGCGTTCTAATTTTCCTCCTTTTTCGCTCGGCGCACCAATTTCAGTTGACATCTCTTGTAGTAACCAACAGCGTGGGAGGAAACAACAACCCAAAACCTCCCTCGATCCAAGTGCATTATTTAAAAACAGATATAAAAGAATACAAACATAAAACTGATTCTATTGTGGAAATAAAAGAAGAATCAAGACTACTGTAATTCAACAATTACTTACTTCTATTTCGAGTCATATTCGGTGCTTGGGGTGATCGAACTAATAACAATACTTTGAATAACAGCTACTGTCAGGCATAACATGGCGAATCGAAATTTGAAATAGTTTATTAATTTATTTATTCAGATAATACGAAGATCCGCGGGTCAATATCAGCTGTCACTTTCTGATGACCTACTTAAAACTGCGCATGTACGCTCGTGAATCAAGTCAGCTGTCGCACGCGTTCGGTTGTCTGTTGGTTGAGAAAGAAAAAAAAATCGAGTGAAAATGCTGGCTCAGGTTATATATTAATAAACGGTGATTTGTTGCCGATACTTCATCGTTATCACACGTGCTCTAGCTAAATTAAAGAACTAGCAATTGGCCCAGTAAATAACACTACATGTCAGTGCAAATATAAGGGAGACGAAACAGGCGCGTGTGCAGACGGTGGGGGAGGGTTAGGGGTAAAATCCCTCCCCCTCCAAGAGATATATATTTTTTTTTTTTTTTTTTTTTTGGGGGGGGGGGGGGGGGGGCATAATGTATTTTCGGGTATGAATATTCCCTGACCATGTAACGTCAGTAATCGTGGGACTGACCTGAACAAACGAAAAGGAATGAAATGTTTTATTTAACGACGCACTCAACACATTTTATTTACGGTTATATGGCGTCAGACATATGGTTGAGGACCACACAGATATTGAGAGAGGAAACCCGCTATCGCCACTTCATGGGCTACTCTTTTCGATTAGCAGCAAGGGACCATCCCACAGACAGGGTAGTACATACCACGGCCTTTGATATTCCAGTCGTGGTGCACTGGCTGGACAAAATAAAAACGAGAGGGTTACTCTCCCAACCCACACACACCACACACTCCCACACATACATGCCGCCCTCACCCACGTGATACACTGAGCATGCCAAATGGAAAGAGCAGACAAATATATCATTGTGAAATTAACTTTCCTCATTTCTCTGTTGCACGAAAGAGACCAAAGATGAAAAGTTTACATCAAACGGTATGACAAAATCGATAGTGCATGTTCACTTAATCTGCGGGAGAAATGAAACTCTTTCGTCAACTGATTATGTTGTTTTGGACAACGCGAGGAAGTCTATGGTAGTGCTATATGCCAATAATATAACGCTTTCAAAAGAATGCTGGTGCAACTAGATAATCATTCACGCCACCATTTTAACACCTGCGTACATACACCAAAGGGTTTTGTCACGCCAACTTCGCGTTCAGTAGATGTTGATGCACCACAGAGCGCTCGTTAGATGGGTTTTGGAGCGGAGCGGATAATTTTATCATGCTCATATACCACTACGGTTTCGAGCATGTCCGTCCCGGGTCCTTGTCTCGGGATAGCCAGAGACCGGATCCGGGACAGAGACGGGTTTTGGAGCTAAATTGTTTGTTAAGCCGATGACAGAGGGCGAAAAACAAGCGAATTATTACAGCGGGTCCTAGATATAGAACCCTCTACCCCCTGTCTTGGGCACACCCGCTGAGAATGTGCCTCAGACAGACGTGCATGAACCTTTAGAGAAGATAAGCACGTGCCAAAAGGTTAATTAGCAGCAAGGGATCTTTTATATGCACCATCCCACAGACAGGGTAGTATACATCACGACCTTTGACATACCACTGGTTGCACTGGCTAGAACGAAAAATATCCCAATGGGCCCACCGACGGGGATCGATCCCAAACCGACCGCGCATCAAGCGAACGCTTTACCACTGGGCTACGTCCAATCCCCGAATTTACAGAGCCTGTTTATATCTTACACGAATGTAACTACATACATTTACAATGCTTAAACACGTGCGTTTAATAAAAACAGGTTAGTAAATTTGGTCCTTTTATGTTTGTATACTGTCAGGCGCGTGTGCAGAAATTTTTGCAGGGAGGTGTTTAGACTGTGGCGACCCCT
>NC_054706.1:29325774-29330774 GCF_016097555.1 Gigantopelta aegis
CCAATAATATAACGCTTCAAAAGAATGCGGTGAAATAGAAATCATTCACCCACCATTTAACACGGTACATCACCAAAGGGTTTGTACGCCGCTTGCGTTCAGTAGATGTTGATGCACCACAAAGCGCTCGTTTTAGACGGGTTTTGGAGCGGAGCGGATAATTATCATGCTCCTATTAACATTACGGTTTCGAGCATGTCCGTCACGGGTCCTTGTCTCGGGATAGCCAGAGGACCGGATCCGGGACAGAGACGGGTTTTTGGAGCTAAATTGTTTGTTAAGCCGTATTGACAGAGGGCGAAAAAAAAGAGCGAGATTATTACAGCGGGTACCTAGATATAGAACCCTCTACCCCCTGTCTTGGGCACACCCGCTGAGAATGTGCCTCAGACAGACGTGCATGAACCTTTAGAGAAGATAAGCACGTGCCAAAAGGTTAATTAGCAGCAAGGGATCTTTTATATGCACCATCCCACAGACAGGGTAGTATACATCACGACCTTTGACATACCACTGGTTGCACTGGCTAGAACGAAAAATATCCCAATGGGCCCACCGACGGGGATCGATCCCAAACCGACCGCGCATCAAGCGAACGCTTTACCACTGGGCTACGTCCAGCCCCCGAATTTACAGAGCCTGTTTATATCTTACACGAATGTAACTACATACATTTACAATGCTTAAACACGTGCGTTTAATAAAAACAGGTTAGTAAATTTGGTCCTTTTATGTCTGTATACTGTCAGGCGCGTGTGCAGAAATTTTTGCAGGGAGGTGTTTAGACTGTGGCGACCCCTGAAACCCTCCCCCTGCAAACGCGCCTGGTTGTACTGTAGCTGTGGTTTTTGTGGGGTTTTTGGTGGGGGTTTTTTTGTTTTTTTGTGGGGTTTTTTGACGCTGCACCACTCTCTAGAAAAATTCTGCCTCCGGCCCTACATAATGATATCCAAACACAAGTGTCTGAGTTTGCTTTTCAATTCACCCGTTTCTCCATCTGTCTGATGACGTACTTCCCCCGACCACCTGTCATTACGTCCACAAACATGGTTATGTGCGGTTCTGTTCTATCCCTCATTGTCTATCCATAACAAACAATGCTTCGGTAGTGTTAGCTAAACGCCTACGTATAATTAAGAATATCGATCGCCGAGCGATGTCATTTGCGTTCAATACTATGGAACAGATTAACAGCTTAGGCGATGGCAATAAGGCACATATTAATGTATACAGCGCCACTGGGGCATCCTGGACATAGCCTAATCGAATAAGCTTAACATCGCACACTTGTTTCAGTTTATTTTCGCGTTCGATGCTGAAGCGCAAAATCTTTATAAAAGACACTCGACCAGGGCTCTAAGTAATACTATACGTATATATATGTTTTCCATTATTTTTATCATCAACAGGATATGTTAGGATTCAATTGTAAACTAATGGACCAAATAGTAAAAATAAAACCGATGTCGTTGTAGGGGGGGGGGGGGGGGGGGGGGGGGGGGGCTATATATGTTCTTCTTCTTTCTCTTTCCAAACGATAAAGAAGAAAATACAACGTGTTTGCAGGATTTGTAATTGTATTCAGGTTTTGCCCGTGTCACACGCGTGTGCTCCCATAACCAATAAGCGGTACAAGAAATAATGCGAACTTCACAGTAACCTGATTTAAATCGATTTAAAATAAATTAGTTTATGTTTGTATAAATGAATTTATGAAAGGATGAATGGATCAATCAATCAATTAATCAATCAATCAATCCATGAATAAGTGAGTGGATGAATTAATGAATGGTCATAAATGATCATGAATGAATGAATTTAAGAGTGAATGAATGAATTATGAGTGAATGAATGAATGAATGAATGAATGAATAAGTGAATGGATGAATGAATGGAATAGGGATGATGATGATGACATGAATGATTGATGAATGAATTGAAGTGAATGATTGATATGGGTGAATGAATCATTATGACTAGAACCCCCCCATGAATGAACATGTGGGAATGAATGAAATTGATTGAATACGTGAGGGGGACGGTGGAATGATATGAATGACGTGAAAGGGAGAGATGGGGAAATTGGGTGAGATTGTGTTAGGGGGATAAAGTAGGGGAGGAGAGGAGATGTTGGACAGAGGGGGACGGGAGAAAACACACACAAAAAACACACACACACACACAGTGGGGGGGTGGATGTGGTTTCGAGAGAGAGAGAGAGAGAGAGTGGAGGGGGAGAGAGAGAGAGGTGAGAGAGAGAGAGGAGAGAGAGAGAGAGAGAGAGGGATTAGGACAGAGACAGAGACTGGAAGCGACAGACAGGAGACAAACAGAGAGAGAGAGAGAGAGAGAGAGAGGAGAGATGAGCGGAGGTGAGAGAGAGACGAGAGAGAGAGAGAGAGAGAGAGACGGAGAGACAGTGACAGAAAGACAGTGAGAGGGAGAAAGAAACAGAGTGTCAGACAGAGAGAACCAGCAATAAATAATGACATATTTCAGTGGAAGATAATAAAGGACCAACCTTCATATTCGGCGAGAAGCCAGGCGCTCTTCGATATATGCGATGCACGTAAAAGCCAGACTTTTTTTACAATACATTAATATAATGTGTAATGTTTTCTCTTTCACTTGAAATAGTGTTGTAACAGAACCCAGAAATGCTTTGACAAACGTGTCCTATAAAACAAGACACATTCTGATTGTTGGCGATAAGACGTATACTGTTTCTATGTTGAAGAAATCTAAGATACGTGTGTACAGTTGTATATATTAATTGCTAACAGTGGTACACCGAATTCTAGAACTAGGTTCTTTGAACCGAAAACATTCTTGAGAGGGAAAAATCCAGTATATACAAGCCGTGAGAATGTTCGAGGGTTGTGGCAATGATGTTACAGATTTTTTCTCTCTCTCTCTCTCTCTCTCTTGCTTTTGAGTACGGAAAAAAAAAAGAGCAAAGTCTGGATTTTCTAGACTGGAATGTAAATTCCAATCATGCTTTTTCAGGTCACCAAGAACAGAAACATTAAACATACAGTCAAGGTTGTTTCCAAAGACACTTCCCAGTCGCAATGGTTTACTTCGTTTTTGGTTTTGTGATCAAGTCAATTGTCGTAATATCTCTTGGACTCTGCTTGTATGTACAGATACACGATGTTCAATGCTTTTAATAAGAGAAAAAAAACACGGCGTTGTATATACTCGTTCCACAATCATTGGATGGATGAATGGATGAATGGATATATGGATAGATACATGGATGCTGGATCCACGAAAAGACGAATATATAAAGAAATGGATAAATGGATGAATGGATTGATAAAGAAGTGGATGTATGGATGAATGGATGGATGGATGGATGGATAACACGGGAAAGAAGGACTTGTAGAAACGGAAAATGATGGATGCATGCATTTCGAGTTTGTGGATAGGATGGATGGATGGATGGGTGGATGGATGGATGGATGGATGGATGGATGGTGTGGATGGATGGATGGATGGATGGATGGATGGATGGATGGGTAGATGTGTGGATGGATGGATGGATTGGATAGGATGGATGGATAGATGGATGGGTGGATAAATAAAGACTTGGATAGATGGACGGACGGACGGATGGAATAGCCCACAGGTAGACAAACAGACAGATATGGTTATGCAAGGGAATTGAAAAATAAGCCATCCACCTCTCTCTCTTGTTTAGTCTTTTCTAGTTTGTCCTCAAAACAGAACACATGATGCGTTGCCGATTGGATGTCTTCTGTGATTGATTGGCCGGACGAACGCCATTAATACGAAACGTCAAAATGATGCTTTCTATTTCCTAAAGAGTTGTTTGCGCAAACAGAAGACATTCTAAATATAGCCAGTGCGCCGGTGCTCCTTAAATATGGAACCTTCGAGATGAAAATAGAACTATGATATAAAAATACTTGTCCCCAATGATCGATAGGCAGACGGATCGATCGTCGGTCAACAAAGGTGAGGTGTTATTTCGGTGGTTTTGTATAGTCTGATATGACGTCATTATATAACTACGCAGGTGCGCCCTTTTTTTATGTGTGTGTGTGTTTTTTGTGTGTTTTTGTTATCGTTTTAGGGAAGTGTGGTTAATGGCTCCTCAAATTAGTTCCAGCATAGTAGGTGTATATCCATTTAAACAAACAAACAACATACATACATACATACATACATACATAAATACATAAATACATACATACATACATACATATATACATACATACATACATACAACCAATTGCAAATAGACATGAAAGCTTTGTGAAAAACACTGAAGATCTTCTATCAAAATTATCAAAAACCAAAATCCCAAAAGATTCATTCTTGGTTACCCTTGATATTGACTCCATGTACACCAACATAGGTATTGATGCGGGCATTGATTCAGTTAAGAGAGCATTCGATAAGTACCCAGATACAAACAGACCAGATACGAACATTATTGAGCTGTTAGAATTAAGCCTAAAAGGAAATGATTTTGAGTTGATGGAGAAATGTATCAGCAAGTGTGTGGTTGTGCTATGGGCAAACCGTTTTAGTCCAAAACTTTGCATCTATCTATGTCGCCGAATGGGAAGAGGCTGCTTTAAAGAAATCGAGTAAAACACCTTCTTTGTACCTCAGATATCTCGACGATATACTATCATTTTGGCCACATTCTAAACAAGAATTTGGGAACTTGTTTGAGCTATTAAATCAACAGGATGACAATATCAAACTTAAGGCCACCATATCAGATAAATCAGTTGACTTTTTGGATGTAACAATTATAAAGGTACACAGTTTGAAACATCAGGTTACCTAGATACAAAGTGTTTTTCAAACCAACACCAACTTCTCCACACACCAACGGGGGTCTCCACTGTAAGTCTTTTCACCCATGCGGGTCACAGTGGTGGGCCTTAAAGGCATTGTTAAATCTCAGATTATTAGGGGGGGGATTTCACAAGAAATTCGAGTAACAAACAGAATTTCAATGA
>NC_054706.1:29335774-29388274 GCF_016097555.1 Gigantopelta aegis
ATAAGTAAAGTTTTGATTTCAGTGATCATAAACGGCTCTAATAGTGAAGAATATGCCTTAGGGTCTGACCCTTTAATGTTACAATGGCAGTATGCACAACGTGTTGTTGTAAGCACACTAAACAGTTCACAGTTAACGAAACTTATAGTTACGGTTATAGTTATTGTTCTAGTTACAGTTAATGTTACAGTGACAGTGCCCAAAACGTGTGCATATATGCATGTTAAACAGTTCACAGTTCCAATAACTTACAGTTATGGTTATAGTTACTGTTACAGTTAATATAGTTCTCATTACAACTAATGTTAGTGGCAGTGCTAACAACGTGAGCATGTAGGAACGTTACACAGTTCAAAGTTAGGGTAACTCACACTTACAGTTATAATTACAGTTAAGCATGGTTCCATAAACTCTGTAATACGACGCAGATCGCCGCAGATCAACGACAATGGCTATTGGAACATAGTTGTAGACTGTCTCAGTAATCGAGGAAGTTACAGCTCGGTATCCAAGGTGTGGGGACATGATATCTACATCTAGTTTGTCTGGGAAGGGTTCATCTCTAAAGGAAGGAAGGCAGGAAATGGTTTATTTAACAACACACTCAACACATTTTATTTACGGTCATATGGCGTCGGACATATGGTTAAGGACCACACAGATATTGCGGGAGAAAACCCGCTGTCGCCACTTCATGGGCTACTCTTTTCAATTAGAAGCAAGGATATTTTATATGCACCATCCCATAGACAGGATAGCACATACCACGGCCTTTGATGTACCAGTCGTGGTGCACTGGCTGGAGCGAGGAATAGCCCAATGGGTCCAGTGACGGGGATCGATCCCAAACCGACCCAGAAAATTCTTCTTCTTTATTTTTGTCCATTAAAAACCAAATGCGGCCTGTGCGGTGCTCTAGTCTCGAATCATCATATTATTGTTGTTAAAGTTTAAATAGCATACATTAGATATGCAATATCCGTAATTAAACAGTCATTTCGTTTCATTGGTCCACAGAGCTGGCGGCCTAATTATCGTCTGCGAAGCAGAAGACTTCATTAACCTAATTTAAGCAAAATGGACCACCAAGTCGGTTTTCTATTGTATTAGCCTCATTCAGACTTTGGAACACCACGGATGTACTCAACGATCCCACCAGCATTAAAGCTGGTAGACGACCGGCCTGGGTGTCGTAGTGGTGTCGAGCAATCGGCCTTAAGGCTGGTAGTTACTGGGTTCGCATACCGGTACTGGCTCCCAATCAAATCGAGTTTTCACGGCTTAGTGGGTGAAATTTAAGACCATTTACACCGACTTCTCTTTGATTAACCACTAACAACTAACCAGATAAACAGTCCAGAGAGTTGAAGTGTGTGCCGAAGACAGCGTGCTTGAACCTTAATTGGATATAAGCATGGAAATAAAGTTAAAATGAATGAAAAGAATTAATGCTGGAAGGCGTTAGTTTCGTATCCCAGTATTGTTTAAGGGGTGAGGTGTAACTCAGTACAGTAAAGTGCTCGCCTGAGATGCGGTGGGTCATAGGATCGATAGCCCATGGTGAACTCAAGTTTTCACCCACGACTGATACATCAAAGTATATATATGCTGTCAATTATATGAGAAAGGGGCGGGAGGTGGCCCAGTGGTAAAGCGTCCGCCTAATTCGTGGTCGGTTTGGCATCGATCCCCGTGAGTGGGCCCATTGGGCCATTTCTCGCTTCAGCCAGTGCACCATGACTAGTATATCAAAGGCCGTGGTATGTGCTATCCTTTCTGTGGGATGGTGCATACAAAAGACCCCTTGCTATACTGATGGGAAAATATTGCGGGTTTCCTCAAATACAAATACCAAATGTTTGACATTCAATAGCCGATGATTAATAAATAAATGTGCTCTAGTGGTGTCGTTAAACAAAACAAACTTTGACTTTTTCTCACTTAAGTATGATTCGTAATAGTAATAACACAAGTATTTTTACGTACAAAAAAAATAATTGTGGGCGGAGACCTATCAATTATAGAGCCATTAGTGTTTCGTTGGCATTCGTAGTGCCAATGTTCTGTTAATAACGTGCAATTCCTGGCTGGTGGTTATCGAGTTATGTGTGTATATACAGGGTACGGTATCGACTGGGTTAATGATGAACCTAGTAATAGATATCTCTCATGAATAGATAAGTTCTAAAAAGATCCTACAAAAGATGATATGCGTATTCTGTTAGACCTTGAATATTTTGTTAACTTCCATGTAAAACTGTGACAAACTTCCATGTAAAACTGTGACAAAACTACAACGAACAATTACCAGAAAACGCTGATAATAGAACCAATGAGTATTTTATTTTTTTAGAAGATTTTACGTTGATACTTTATCTTACTATTAATAGCCGTGTAGGAACATATTAATTTCCGTACACAGGAATAAGTTACAATTGTTTTGTTTTTAGTGACGTTGATTTATTAATCGTCAGCTATTGAATGTCAAACACTTGGTAATTCTGACACGCAGTCTTCATAGGAAAACCGCTTTTCATAGGAAAACCGCTTTTCATAGGAAAACCGTAGTCTTCATAGGAAAACCGCTACATTTTTCTATTAGTGGCTAGGACTGTTTTGTGTGCACTTCCCCACAGACAGAACAGGGCAGAACATACCACAGTCTGATACTAGTATAGCATTGGTAGGGCGCTGGTTGGGACGAGGTGGGTGGGAAGCAAACGGAGAATGGGTTTACGGAGGGAGTTCGATCCTATGATGAAAACATCACAGAAGATTCCTCCACCGACTGATATAGACCCCGCCCACATTGTAAGATGAAGGCCATCCATAATATTTAATTGAGTTTTACCCGGAAGTAAGCATTTTGAAACGCTTGCCTACGTGAATAGTTTTTAAAACATCTGCCCTCTTAAACACTTAATATCGCTTAATACGTTGTAGGAAGCTGCAACCTTGTGGAAATTCATTAGTTACTAAATGTGATCCATACATTAATAAAGATCTTTGAAAATACGTGCCAGGTAAAACGAGAAGTTCTAACAATACCTAAAACCGTATAATTCTACTCTGTCCAAATTAACCACAGTTAATGGGAAAACAGCCACAACTAGCTTGACCTTTCAAGGTTATACCCATTAATAGTTAGCGACACAATTCGTACTTCTCGAAAGTATAATGCCAAAGCTAACGAAAAGGTCAACAAGAAATTTCCTCATTTGTGAATTCCTAGAAAATATGGCTCTTTGCGTCATTTTCTTTCGGCCCTGAGTGCCACGGAATATAACACCGCGGTAATTGAATCCATCCTTTCTTTTTTATGTGTCCATTCATGGGAAGCCATTATTGGGGGGTTTTCTTGATAATCCCTTGTTTCAGAAAAAAATCAATCAATGGCGGCGATACAAGAGACGTCTTAATAAAACTCGTGTTTCGGCTGGCAATAATGATGGCGGCGCTGTTTGACAGGACCGCGGTGAATAAACCGACGCGGTTAAAACCGCGGCTTCATATAAGTCCGCGTTGCATTACATCCATTATGTGGCTAGATTTGCCAAAGGGCAATAAACTTCATTTGGCTAAAGTTTCGCCCTGTCACGGCGGTTATATCGAGACATTCTTGCGCTGATGGGAGAAGTGGACGAAGCCAGGAGGCTAAACTTCCTAGTGTGTCCAGAGCAATCACAGTTCCCGTTTGAACGTGGTAAGACGTAAATGGTAAATGGTTATGGAAAGTGTACAAGAACGTAGTATTCTTGTACACAATGCGTTGGAAATATTCTGGGGTGTTGTTAAAGAAAGATTTCCTTGCAGTCCTTTTGCTACCTAGTAACAACTAACCATTGCTATGTGGGATTGACAGACAGCTCATATAGTTGCCCACGATAATGTACGTCCAGGTTGCTTTTTTTTCTGCTTTTTTTGTGTGGTTTTTTTTTTTTTGTTGTTGTTGTTGGAGGGGGGGGGGGGGGTATGTGCTTGTACAGGGTTCATGGGTTTGGGAGGTTCTGTTTTGAAAGGTGTTGTTGTTTTGCTTGTTTGATTTTATGAGGAGGTGTCTTGTGTGTGTGTGTGTGTGTGTGTGTGTGTTCGTGTGTCTGTGTGTCTGTTCGTGTGTGTGTGTGTGTGTGTGTATTCGTGTGTCTGTGCGTCCGTGTTAGTGTTTGCGTGTGTCGATTTGTGTGTGTATGTGTGTGTGTGTGTGTGTGTATGTGAGCGTATGTGTGTGTGTGTGTGTGTGTGTGTGTGTGTGTGTGTGTGTGTGTGTGTTTTTGTGTGTGTGTTGATTAGTGTGTGCGTATGTGTATGTGTGTGTCTATCCATGTCTATTTATCCTGTTACAACTGTTTCTGTTGTTGTTTATATATATATATATATATATTAGTACTTCACACACACACAAACACACACCGAACGCGAGGGCACTGGACACTGACCTGGTCGAATGCGGAACCTGTCGAAGGTGGTTATCGGAAACCGACGAAATCGAATCAGTCTACGATTCACGCCGTACGGGCCCCGCGGTTCTGATTGCCCAAGATGGATGACAGATAAACACATGTTTCAGGCCGCGGCATTTCAGTCGAGCGACTCGGGCGTAATCACTGTACACAATTATATTGTTATTTCATAGAGCAGGTTCGCCGTGCAATTAAATCAAACGGCTTGATCAGTTTACGTACATGTGCCCCGGCATCTATCTGGCCGGTAAAAGGCGAAATAATCAAAATCGCTGAATCAATATTTCAATTACACTCCACTACGAAAATAGTGCATCGCTCAGACGCCGCTTTTGTGGATCTTCAACAGCGTGCGGTATGCACAAAAGGGAAGGAATGTGTAGAGAGAGAGAAAAAAAAGAAATGGGGATATGATTCATAAGTGTCATTCAAAATTGATTGAAGGAAAGGAAACGACATCTCGGCAAATTTTAAACCATAACTGCTATTAGATTCTAACCCCTGAGGGGAGGGAGAATGAGAGAGAGAGAGAGAGAGAGAGAGAGAGAGAGAGAGAGAGAGAGAGAGAGAGAGAAGGAGGGAGACAGAGACAGACAGATAGAGAGAGACTGGATGGATGGATGGATGGATTAATAAATGTAACGACACCCCAGCACAAAAATACATCATCTATTGGGAGTTAAAGTGAGACAGAGTGAGAGAGAGAGGTGGAGTGGGGGAGGGAGGAAGGGAGGGAGGGAGAGCGAGATGCAGAGACAGAAAGAGAGGCGTGGAGAGAAAGAATGAAAAAGTGAGAGACAGAAAAACCGACAGACAGACAAAGAGGCAAAGAAATCCGCTGGTCAAGTGGCGTCATTCAAACTAAAACGACAAGTGTTTTTATATGTACTTTCAGGGTATACATGCCACAGCCTTTGGTGTGCTAGTCTTAAGACGGTGGTTGGTACTAACTGGAGAGGCAGCCATTAGAAAATAATAACAAAGACATTTTTGTTTACGGCGCTAAACTCAGGGTACTAATAAAAACAGATACTTCGAATGTCCCTGAGAGCCTACATACAGGCAAGGAAACATTTGTCCCATCATCGTCAACGTTATTGTCTACATACATTTATATGTCCAGAAATACGTGCTTGAACCTTTGCATTCAAATACATTGGGCTGAATTTACGAAGCCTGGGTTTTTTTTCTTAAACGCAGGTATTTAAGCATAGTAAATGTATGTAGTTACTTACACGCGTATAACTCTAAAACAGACTGTAAATTCGGCCAATTATCTTTAGCACTGTCATCATCATCATCATCATCACTGTCTTCGTCGTCATAATCCTAGTCCACGGCTGTGATGCAGTATAGCACTTTAGATAACACTATTCCAAATAGCATCTCCAAGGGGTCAAAGTTCGAAATGCCTCCGACTTTTAATACGACATTTAATATTGTCACGTCTGCCACTTGCGCTATATGTGGCAGGACTTGCTGTCATAAAATGTGGTCAGACAATTCGAGTAATTTGATTTTGAGTGGGATCGACGTACCAGGTACTGCCATGCTTGAAAGATAACACGGAGGCGGGACGTAACCCGGTGGTAAAGCGCTCGCTTTAATGCGCGGTCGGTCTAAGATCGATCCCCGTCAATGGGCCCGTTTTGGCTATTTCTTGTCCCAGCCAGTGCATCACGACTGGTATATCGAAGGCCGTGGTATATACTATCATATCTGTGGGATGGTGCATATAAGGGATGCCTTGCTACTAATGGAAAATGTAGCGGGTTTCCTCTCTCAGACTATATGTTAAAATTACCAAATGTTTGACGTCCAATAGCCGATTATTAATAAATCAATGTGCTCTAGTGGTGTCGTTAAACACAACACATTTTTGAAATATAACAGTATCTGTGCTGAACAGCGTTAGTGGCAAATTCCATCTGTCTGTAATCCGTATATGTATACGTATTAGTATACGTAATTGTAATGCGTAATTCGTAACAATCACTTTCCATTTAAATTGATTGAGTAGATTCCGCTTATGCGTCGCGGTACGCGAATGCGTAGACGTCTGTTAATGAGATCCCTCCGTGTATTACGGATTATGGATTATGGACAAATGAAATTTGCGTCTTTGTCAAATACGCGTCCGATTAAATCCAAAATGAGCAGCGTTATCTCTGTCTGTCTGTCTGTCTGTCTGTCTCTCTCTCTCTCTCTCTCTCTCTCTCTCTCTCTCTCTCTCTCTCTCTCTCTCTCTCTCTCTCTCTCTCTCTCCCGGCCTCGGTGGCGTCATGGTTAGGCCATTGGTCTACAGGCTGGTAGGTACTGGGTTCGGATCCCAGTCGAGGCATGGGATTGTTAATCCAGATACCTGATTGAGTGCTCCGCAAGGCTCAATGGGTAGGTGTAAACCACTTGCACCGACCAGAGATCCATAACTGGTTCAACAAAGGCCATGGTTTGTGCTATCCTGCTTGTGGGAAGCGCAAATAAAAGATCCCTTGCTGCTAATCGGAAAGAGTAGCCCATGTAGTGGCGACAGCGGGTTTCCTCTCAAAATATGTGTGGTCCTTAACCATATGTCTGACGCCATATAACCGTAAATAAAATGTGTTGAGTGCGTCGTTAAATAAATCATTTCTTTCCTCCCTCTCTCTCTCTCTCCCTCTCCCTCTCTCTCTCTCTCTCTCTCTCTCTCTCTCTCTCTCTCTCTCTCTCTCTCTCTCGCTCTGTGTTGTGTGTGTGTGTGTGTGTGTTTATGCGTGTCTCTCTCAGGCTCTGTCGCTCCGTTTCGCTCTGTCTGTCTGTGTATCGCTCTCTCTCTCTCTCTCTCTCTCTCTCTCTCTCTCTCTCTCTCTCTCTCTCTCTCTCTCTCTCTCTCTCTCTCTCTCTCTCTCTCTCTCTCTCTCTCTCTCTCTCTCTCTCTCTCTCTCTCTCTCGCACTCACACAGAGATACTCTTACACAAGTTCATTTGGGTAAACCAGTGCATGTATTAACCGGGTTTTTTTCTGATTATATGCCGTGTAGTTATATCACAGTGCATATCTCTGTATCTATGTGCATCTCTCTCTCTCTCTCTCTCTCTCTCTCTCTCTCTCTCTCTCTCTCTCTCCTCTCTCTCTCTCTCTCTCTCTCTCTCTCTCTCTCTCTCTCTCTCTCTCTCTCTCTCTCTCTCTCTCTCTCTCTCTCTCGCACTCACACAGTGATACTCTTACACAAGTTCATTTGGGTAAACCAGTGCATGTATTAACCGGGGTTGTTTCTGATTAGAATGCCGTGCAGGTTATCTAACAGATGCATTCTCTGTCTCTAGGGTATGAAAACTCATCTCTCTCTCTATCATCTCTCTCTATCTCTCTCTCTCTCTCTCTCTCTCTCTCTCTCTCTCTCTCTCTCTCTCTCTCTCGCTCTCTCTCTCTTTCCTTAGATTAATTTACAGGATATTATGATATTGTATTTATATTTATTGTGAATATGTTGACCGAAAAGGTTGCGTGTAGCAGCTTTAGCCACATGTCACCATTGTCGTATATAGATTCAGTGGCGGGTGCAGGATTTTTATCGAGAGTATGAGCAACATTATATCTACAGTATTCAGAGGGTGGGTGTGACGTTTAAAAAGGGCACCGAAGATACTTGAAAGAACAAACACATAAGTATATATATATATATATTAGTAAATTCGAGAAACATCAGAGGTGGCTGGCTGGATGCGTAACCCAGGCACATTCCCTTTGGATTCGCGCCTTATGGAATTATGACTTTCTGGAATGCACCGAGTGGTAGCGACTAACGTGGTCGGGGTCAACGTGTTGTTGAACGTAATGAATGGAAATTGGTCTACTCGCCTTGGGGTACCTACAGAAATGTAATTAATGTGATTCGGGCTGACCGGGCCAAAAGCAGATGTCAACCTCGGAACGGAATTCTTACTCATCCTGGAGCTTAGCTAACTTTATCTCGCTCAAAGGGAGGAAGGGGAGGGGGCGAAGTTATATTAGACTTACAGATGATGTTTCCATCACTGATGATGCTAAATAGTCGTGCTTTTGTTGTCATATGGAATACGGGATTGGGAGGGATGCCGAATGTACGTTCTTACGTCATGCCTTTGAATTCTGTTTTGTACAAAGATACGACTTTAGATATGCTAACGGCTTTCATCGTTTTGTTTACGACTTATAAGTGACGTACCAGTCGAGAGAGCGTCATATTCCTTTGTCGTTGTCATAGATTTAACCAAATATTTATTCAGATCTACTGGTCCAACCAAAGCGGACTGTATTTTTTGTCTCCGTCTACCTGTCCGTCCGTCCGTCCGTCCGTCTGGATGGCTGTCCGTCTGTCACACACATAGTTTTGTGGACTTTGTTTTTCGCAATGTCTCATGATAGTTATGCCTTTATCACAGATACAGATCTATACAGATGTAGATCTAGTTTGGCTTTCGTGGTCATTTGACTATTTTGTGGCTCTTGAAAATTGGCTTGGGAACTTGGAACTTGGAAAACTGTTTAACGTGCACATTCAGAGCAAGCAGAATGGTTATTATTATTATTATTATTATATTATTATTACCTCTAATATATGTGATACAGTTGTGAAAATGGCACGACTGCCACTCACTTTGCCAGCTTCTCGTTAACTACGACACTGCCAGGTACGAACGTCCATGGAAACTGATATTTCACTTCGCGTGTCGTTTACGCAACGTCCATATGACACGAACCATAAATAAACGAACACCGTTTAGTTCTCAATTATGTATTATAACGCAAATAAAATCCGCTCGTAAAAACTAAGCGATGGGTTACCTGAGAATGAAATTACGTGACTAAAATGTTGGTTACGTCAACCTCAAATCTGCACTGTCGTGCAATCCTTTATGTGGTAATGCGCTCGCTTGATGCGCGGTCGGTTTGAGATCGATCCCCGTCGGTGGGCCCATTTGGGCTATTTCTCGCCCCAGCCAGTGCACCACGACTGGTATATCAAAGGCCGTGGCATATGTTATCTTGTCTATGGGATTGTGCATATAAAAGATCCCTTGCTGCTAATCGAAAAGAGTAGCCCATGACTTTGCGACAGCGGGTTTCCTCCCTCAATATCTGTGTGGTCCTTAACCATATGTTTGACGCCATATAACCGTAAATAAAATGTGTTGAGTGCGTCGTTAAATAAATCATTTTCTTCCTTCATGTAACATTCTAAAATTCATAAATTCATACATTATGTTGCTTATATTTTAATAACTCGTCCCCGCTGGGATTTCATAACCGTAGCACTGGCGAATATGTTTATCGTATCCTAAGCGTTTACCAATAAAATGTTTTATTATATTGCACACTGCATGCAAAAGTAAGGAACTTCAAACGTATGTCGAGGTCATTGACATGTATTTTAATATGTATGTAAACGTTATAAATTTCACGGGCCTGCTTACAAATGGAAATATTATATTTTAGCTATAAAAGTCAACTATAAACTTGATCGAAATCGATGTGCATTATCTCGCACCACAGATCTGTATATTTGCACTTTATGCCAGAATAAGCGTTATGGTTTTGTAATATTTAAGGTGTGTGTGTGTGTAGAATCGGGGACAGGAGGTGATGTGTTTTCGGCATTGCGATCCTGCTTAACACAAATTTGATTGTTCTAAGAGGAAGCAATTCAGTGATAATGATGATGTTTATGATGAATCTAACAACGGTGATATGGACAATGAACTTGACGACGAAAATGACGATGAATTTGAAGACGAAGACGACGACGATGATGATGACGACGAAGACGACGATTATGATCATGACGACGAAGACTGTGATGATGATGATCATGACGACGACGACGACGACGACGACGAAAACCATGATGATGAAGATGACGACGATAATTATGATAATGATGATGATGACGAATATGATAATGATGATGAATTTGACGACGAAGACGACAATAATGATGGCGACATCGACGACAATAATGATAAGGAATTTGACGAAGACGACCATCATGATGACGATGACGATCATCATGATGACGAAGACGACCATCATCATGACGATGACGATCATCATCATGATAATGCAGTTTATTTTCGTATTTATAGTCAAACAAGGTTCAGGAAAACGCACGTGCTGTTGTCCACGTGGTTGTATTAAGTCAGCTTAGCTGTAACGAATCCTCTCCACCGATAAAATGTGAGCATAAAGGCCATTTTTACAACCATTCGTGCGACAGAAATAGCGCACCATGTCTAAATTACCACGAGTTCATCCCCCCGACACCTGATATCAATTGAATAAATCCGTTTCGCCTTGGCTCATATGGAAATACAATTAGGAGTTACACTACTATATCGATTTACGGGGACACGGCTAACAAAACACTAGAACAAATTAGCCGTTTGTGAAATGTTACCCGTGCCGAGAATCGAACGGTCGGCTAAATACATTCGTGACCGCCAGACTGTAAGACAGGTCGACAGAGCCCTAATAATGATTTTAAAAGCCTGCTTCATTGCTAAGGACCGTTCCAGAAATTATGATATTAGAGAGGATTTTTTTTCTTATGAATACCCTCATTGTGAATGTGTTTGAGACCGGAGTGCTTTTTGTTGCTACTGTTGTTGTTTCATTGTTGTTGGTTTTTTTATTGTGGTTGTTGCTGTTATTGTTGTTGTTGTTGTTGTTTTATTGTTGTTGTTGTTATTGATGTGGGGGTTTTTCTTACAGCTAAACCAAGAATCACCTCACCGCTATCATTATTACGCCCCCCTCCCCCCCCCTCTAATATTAACCCTGATATTCGTAATCTGTAATGCGTAATCCCCATCATGGGCTTCCTATATGCAAACGGGTTGAGTATAATCCGTGTATGCCTCCTCCGTACGCCAGTGCGTATCCCATCACTATGTGCATTGTGGATTACGTCTACGTATAAGCATTTGGATTACGGACTTAAGTTTCGTGCTTATATCGAATTAAGGTTCAAGCACGCTGTCCTGGGCACACATCTCGGCTATCTGGGCTGTCTGTCCAGGACAGCGCGTTAGTGGTTAGTTGTTATTGGGTTGATAAACTCGCTCTTGGTTAGAGCCGGTACCGGGATACGAACCCAGTACCTACCAGCCTCAATTTCTATGGGTCAACCACTACACCACCGATGTCGGTAGTTATTCCATGTCGACTAACAGCGTTAAAGGTACTTGTCCGTCTTCTATTGTACTTTAAGCTATTTCTGTCTAAAACAGTTTATAAGCACCTATACCTATTCGTCGGACATTTCAAAACACAGACACATTTTACACGGTCTTTTTTTAAACAACACCACTAGAGCACATTGATTTATTAATCATCGGCTATTAAATGTCAAACATTTGGTAATTCTGACACGTAGTCATCAAAGGAAACCCGCCACATTTTTCTTAACGCAGCAAGGAGTCTTTTATATGCACTTTCCCACAGACAGGAAATCACATACCACGGCCTTTAAGCAGTTGTGGTGCACTGGTTGGAACGAGAAAACCCCAATCAGTTGAATGGATCCTCCGAGGTGGTTTGATCCTGCGACCGCAAGCACCTCAAGCGAGCACTCAACCGACTGATCTAAATTCCACCCTTACAAGGTCATGTGTCTTTAAATTCGTTGATGTAATTTTTTTAACAAAAGTCTGTCATAACGAGATCGTAACAAACATATATGATTTGAAAACGTACGAGAACCGAATCATATGCCTGTTTCACCTATTAGAACCGGCTGGCAAGATCGCCGTGAAAGTGACAAAACTGACCGCCGGGTTGACGTTCAGTTGGCGTTTATCGATCCCCCGTTTCTACAATCGGTCGCACGCGGACATTTCAAATGGCTTTATTTATGTTCCCTATTATCTGAAAGTGAAATGCACACCTCGTGTTTGGGTAAACGTGTTTTGTTTACTGTTTTTCTAGGATAAATATTACTTTGAAATCTTATAGCGTGATTTAGACAGGATAATCCTTCAATCTATACCCATGCAGCTATATCCTTTACGGAAAAGGTTTAGACAAGTAAAATTAGTGCATGTGTGTGTCTGGGGGGGGGGGGGGGGGGTATATGTGTGTGTGTGTGTGTGTGTGTGTGTGTGTGTTTTGTGCGGTTAATGTCAGTTTTGGGGTCCGATCCTGCTTTCAAATAAACTTTGAAGGTTGGGCTATGTTAACGGCAAATAGAGATAGTGTGATATATATCATGCACAGTAGAGATCTATACGCCAGGGCCCATATTTTCGAAGCCATCTTAGCCTACGAAATCGTGAAATCATCGTAAGCTATGACGTCACTATGGCGTGCGCTGTAGTGACGTCACAACCTACGACGGTTTTACGATTTCGTAGCGCTAAGATGGCTTCGAAAATAGGGCCCCTGTCCTCTTAAACAATATACGATACTTTCTGTTAAAACAGAGTTTCTTGCTTAGAGGCCCGACGTAGCCCAGTGGTAAAGCGTCTGATTGATGTGCCATCGGTCTGGGATCGATCCCCGTTGATGGGCCCATTATATATATATTTATATATATATATATATATATATATATATATATATATATATATATATATATATATATGAACCCCAATCAGAGAATGGATTTGATCCAATATTTGAGTACTCCAGGCAAGCTCTTTAACGACTGAGCATGATCCTGCGAAATACACTTGATTAGATATGAAGTTTGTTTTGTTTAACGACACCACTGGAGCATACTGATTAATTAAGCATCGGCTACTGGGTGTCAAACATTTGGTATTCTGACACGTAGTCATCAGAGGAAACCCGCTACATTGTTCCTAATGCAGCAAGGGATCTTTCATATGCACCATCCCACCGACAGGATAGCACATACCACGGCCCACCGACGGAGATCGATCCCAAACCGACCGCGCATCAAGCGAACGCTTTACCACTGGGCTACGTCTCGCCCGACTAGATAATATGAAGAAATGACCCGTTTCAGACACGAAACTAAGAACAACAATGTCATAAGAGGTATATATTATATTCCTTTAAACAAATACAGCTTTTACCTTTGATAAATAGACATTATATATGCATATATATATATAATCCGTATGTATACTCATACATGTGTATATGTTTTAATTCCTACTCGACCCCAGCCTAATAGTCAACGTTTCTCACTATATCCAAACAGTTGAAGGCTTTTTACAATTTATCGTCCTGCACTTCTTATAACCAACTCAGCCGGCCTCGATGGTGTTCGTGGTTAAGCAATCGGACATAAGGCTGGTAGGTACAGGGTTCGTAGCCCCATACCGGCTCCCACCCAGAGCGTGTTTTAACGACTCAATAGTAGGTGTAAGACCACTACACCCTCTTCTTTCTCTCTCACTAACCACTAACAACTTAACAACTAACCCACCGGCCTGGACGGACAGCCCAGATAGCGGAGGTGTGTGCCCAGGATAGCGTGCTTGAACCTCAATTGGATATAAGCACGAAAATAAGTTGAAAAGAAATAACCAACCCAGTGTCCCACAACTGGTTCACCGCATATACCGTCGTACATATTGTTATGTTTTGCGTGTGGTGCATATAAAAGACCCATTGCTGCTATTGGAGAAAATGTAGCGAATTCCGTCAGAATTATCAAATGTCTGACATTCAGTAGCCGTTTATTAATTTATCAACGTGCTTTCTCTGTGACTTCCCTGCTTAAAAAGTGTTTGACAATGCCACAGTTAACATTACCGTGGTGTTAGGTGAGGTGTGTTGGTAAAGTAACAGAGAATACAAGACAATCATTGTTTAAGCAATCAGGGTTGCAATGCAATTTAATTTCAACTTTGAATTTCGTGCTTATGTCTAATTAATGTGGCAGGAACGCTATCTTGGACACATGTCTTGACTATTTGGGCTGACTGTCCATCCACGACAGTAAATTAATGGTTAGTTGCTAGTATTTAGTGAAAAACAAGGCCGTGTAGTGGCCTTACATTTTCCCCATTTGTCCAGAAACCGAGAAAATCAAATCAAATTGTTCAGACTTGCACCTATGCCACCACACCGTCCTAAACAGGAGATACGATGTCACCTATTGTTGCTGCCACAATTCAACAGTACACCAGAGATAGAAATAGGCTGTCACCTAGTGTTGCTGCCACAATTCAACAGCACACCAGGGATAGAAATAAGCTGTCAACTGTTGTTGCTGTCACAATTCAACAGTACACCAGAGATAGAAATAGGCTGTCACCTAGTGTTGCTGTCACAATTCAACAGCACACCAGGGATAGAAATAAGCTGTCATCTGTTGTTGCTGTCACAATTCAACAGTACACCAGAGATAGAAATAGGCTGTCACCTAGTGTTGCTCAGTGGCGTAGGCAGGATTTTGTAATGGGGGGGGGGGGGGCCACCTGTGTAGTGGGATATGACACAGGAACCTTTTTAAGGTTATTAATAAGCGAAAAGGTAAAAATTTCCCGGGATTGGTGGGGGGGGGGGGAGGGGGTGGGGGGCATGCCCACTACGCCACTGGTGTTGCTGTCACAATTCAACAGTACACCAGTGATAGAAATAGGCTGTCACCTATTGTTGCTGTCACAATTCAACAGTACACTAGGGATAGAAATAGGCTGCCACCTATTGTTGCTGTCACAATTCAACAGTACCCCAGAACTAGAAATAGGCTGTCAACTATTGTTGCTGTCACAATTCAACATTTCACCAGAGATAGAAATAGGCTGTCACCTATTGTTGTTGTCACAATTCAATAGTACACCAGGAATAGAAATAGACTGTAACCTATTGTTGTTGTCACAATTCAACAGTACACCAGGGATAGAAATAGGCCGACAACCTAGTGTTGCTTTCACAATTAAACAGTACACCAGGGATAGAAATAGGCTGACAACCTAGTGTTGCTGTCACAATTCAACAGTATACCAGAACTAGAAATAGGCTGACAATCTGCTGTTGCTGTCACAATTCAACGTCCAATCAGCCTATATTGATAAACTGTGTAGTAGTGGGTGTTGTGCTAAACCATTATAGCTGGTCCTGGTTGAACCAGAACCAGAACCAGACCGAGTTGTTTATATTCACTCTGGGTGGGCACCGGTACGGCGATGCGAACTCGGTAGCTACCAGTATAAGTTCGATGGCATGCTTATACTACTATGTCAGCGAGACCGGTGGTCGTTCTAGATAGATGGAGAACATTTATTTATTATCGTCTCCGTAAGTCCCACAGTAGTTACGCCCCTTCAAATCTCCATCACATACATCAAATTAAAACACAGGGACGTACCGATGCCGGAGAGGGGCGGGGCCTAAGCTTCGTTCCCCCGCGATATTACCCAGCAGTAGCGGATCAAGAAAATCCATTTAGGGGGCCCAATGACATGTGGAGGAACGCCAAGGGATCCTTGGGGGAGGTTTGGAGGGGATGGAAATTAATATATAATAAAATTATAACTGTCGCAAAACATAGTTCTGTCCTCCCCCCCCCCCCCCCTAAAAAAAAGTAATATATCAAGAGGAACATTAGTCTACGCTATTGGTACTTGCAACCCCCCCCCCCCCCCCCCCCCCCCCCCCCCCCCCCCCCCCCCCCCCCCCCCATCCCCTCTTTCCATTTCTATGTGTCCTCCAAAGTTTAACGCTGAGTACACCGCCGCGAAAACAGCCCCCTCGCCGCTACCGAAATATTTTGGTTCTAACTTCTAGCATCCTTTAGCAACATAAATCCTATTCTCGTTATCTCCCTTCAAAATATATCCTTTTTTTCAATGACAACGTGGATACATGTAGCTGTTAATATTATTATAAAATTTAGTGTATTTGTGATGATGAAACCTCAGTTTGTTTTTAAAAGAAAAAGTTAATTAAGCATGTAAGTGCACTCCCCAAGAGTTCAACGCGACACGAAAAACAAAAAGTTCTGAATTGAAATATAGAAAATATTAATAATTAAAATCGCTTACCGTGCTGAATGTGGACGTAGTCAATCCACTGACTGATACGGCGTTTAGTACGGTCCTTGTGAATAGAATTCACATGAGAGGCTGACAGTGTTTGCCGTCACTCACTTTGTGTTCTTGAAAAACTGTATAATACCCACACAATCTAGCCTTATTTTAATAATTGATCGATAGCTGCCAATAGACCAATCGCGCCATCGTATCGCTCTGACGTCACAGCAGATACTAACAGTAAATGGAACCGATGATCCAACGACAATGGTTCACTATTGAACTGCAACATAGTAAAAGCTAGCCTGCGCCGAATGCGGGCTTCGTGGGCATTGGGAGGTAAACAGGCGTGTTGACATTGTGCATTTCGCTCAGGCTATAACCGTTTATCGGCGTGACATGCAAAGTGAGAGTTGATATATCTTTTCTGTGACGTAGGAACGGCAGCGAATACCGTCCCTCCCTATGGGCCCGCCCTCTTGTTTGTCAAACGTTTCGGATGTAGTGGGTTGAAAAATAAGCGATTGCCTTCCAAGCTCCCTAGCAATAAAGCAATTATATTATTAAACATTTGACATTACTAGCAAGACGACATAATTAGCGGAATATATTAGGAAATTGCGGTTTTAAATAAGAGAACAGTTTTATATCGCCTGCATACTACAACTACTAAAAAAAAATCAATTAATTTATGGTATATGACATTCAGAGGAAACTTACATTGGATTTGAAGTTCCTGAGTTTCGGGATTATGGAAACATTTACCAGCAAAAGTTTGTAGTTTTAGAAGCCGGTGCACCTAAAATGTGTGTTGGGGTGGGGTTTTTTAAAGGGGTCCTAATTCACAAATATCTCCTAGTTAAGTAACCTAGCATCGTCTTTGCAAGTCGTTTTGCACTGCACCGTGAGATCGTAAAATTGCGAAAGTTTCTCAAGAGAGAGAGAGAGAGAGAGAGAGAGAGAGAGAGAGAGAGAGAGAGAGAGAGAGAGAGAGAGAGAGAGACGCACACAAAGGACAGACAGACGCACGAACACAGACACACACACGGAGATAGGCAGAGAGAGTGGCAGAGGCAGACACACACACACACACACGCGCGCGCGCGCGCGCGCGAGAGAGAGAGAGAGAGAGAGAGAGAGAGAGAGAGAGAGAGAGAGAGAGAGAGAGAGAGAGAGATGCACATAGATACAGAGATATGCACTGTTAGATAACTACACGGCATATAATCAGAAAACACCCCGGTTAATACATGCACTGGTTTACCCAAATGAACCTGTGTAAGAGTATCACTGTGTATAGCGGCCTGTAGAGTTGACACCTGGAGACAGCTGGGTGACAGCTGACAACATGCCAGTGATCCTAGTAGTCATGTCACGTTCGTCTCGTGCGCAAATCAATACATTTCAGTGTTTTACAATAAGTGTGTCATTTACTGTTAACATACAAGCGACTAGCCCGAGTACTCTGACTGTAAGAGAGCTAGACGGACATTTGGACATAAATAGAACGTATTTATGTCCAAATGTTCGTCTAGCTCTCTTACAGTCAGAGTACTCGGGCTAACAAGCGACATGCCAGTATTCGCATTTGTAGCTTTTCTCGTTTGCTAAGAATAGAATGAATGAATGTTTAACGACACCCCAGCACGAAAAATGCATCGGCTATTGGGTGTTAAACTATGGTAATGCAAACAAATAAGGTGATGATCAATATCAATATAAAAATTCAAGATTTAAATAAAAACAGTGTAAAGAACTGTGCAAAAATACAAATATCACAGATTGATACTGACTTTTACTCAAAATTTCAATTTGTGCTGTATTGGCCATTCTCAAAGAGAATGTTACACCCCTGCACCACGGTGAGGTTACAGCACGCGCAGGGGTGCTAAGAATAGATGATTGGGGTAAGTGCTTCTTGTTTAACGACATAACTGTCGGTTTGACACCCCTGACCTTGATTAAGCAATGTAAAATGTTAAAGTTTGTTTTGGTTAACGACACCACTGGAGCACATTGATTAATTTGTCATCGTCTATTGGATGTCAAACATTTGGTAATAATTGTGACACAGTCATCCGCTACATTTTTCCTAATGCAGCAATGGATCTTTTATATGCACTTTCCCATAGACAGGAAAGCACATACCTCGGTTTTTGTCCAGTTGTTGGAACGAGAAAACCCCAAATCAGTTGAATGGATCCACAGTGGAGGTTCGATCCTGCGACGCAAGCACCTCAAGCGACCACTCAACCGACTGAGCTAAATCCGACCCCCGTACAATGTAATGTATAGTTTCTAGAATGTAGTGGATAGCCTTTACAGTTCACTTTACCATGTAGTGAATAGCGATAACGTTCGCAGCGTATTTGACACCCTTTATGGTAGTTACAGTGCATTGGATAGCCAATGCAATGCACTGAATAGTCTGCAATGTGCAGTGGATATTCATTGTGGCATACTGAATAGGTTTTTATGACGATTCACTGAATAGTCTTTACAGTGCAATGGATAACCGTTTCGCTTCACTGAATAGTCTCTGCATTTGAATAGCATTTACGGTGAAGTGGATAGTCTTCAGAATGCAATGAATATCATTACAGTGCAATGAATAGTTGTTGTTTTTTCGGTTCACTGGATAGTCCTTACAGTTCATTAAACAGTCCAGTCTTTACAATGCACTAGGTAATCTTTGCAGTGTACTGTAAAGTCTTTACAATGTGTTAGATTTTCGCTATATGGCAAAGCGTAGTATTTACAGTGTAACAGTCTTTGCAATGCAATGAATAGCCTTTACAATGTTCATCAATAATTGTCACAGCACACATTTAAACACAACGTTCCTACAAGGTTGGTACACACGCGCTTTAACATTTGTGGCGCCACAAACGCAAAATGTTGCGCCACAGTCGCTGAATCGTATGTGCTGGTCCTGTTTCTGGGCTTGTTGGCCCATGCCGCAAAACGTTGGTGCACGTCCATTCATTTAGCAACATTGCGCTTCAACATTTGTGGCGCAACATGTTTTCCCCCTTGTGGCGCCATAAAAGTCGGATCGTGTGTTACGACCTTTACACCGAGTTACAAATATGAATGTAATGTGAACAGAAGATGGCAGAAGATTTGTGAAATGTTGTCATCCTTTCTTCACCTCGAGTCGGGAATAACAGCATAATTGCTTTCTATAAGGGGTAAAAAGTAAACTCCGACTTACATAGTGACAGAAAAATTAACAACATCCAAACGCACGTGTATCGAGCAACCTTTGCAAGCGATTCACCGAAACAGATTATCCAGGATGGCACATTCGAGTCCGCATCTGTTGCCTGATTGAAAACTATATCTCTGGATAATGGTGTTTCTGTTGTGGCTTATTCGCTGTGCACCTGTTACATAAGCACACACAACAACAAAAATGTATCTCTTAACAAATATATTCCATTTGATACTACTAGCCGGTTAAATGCTGTAAACATATGAACAGAGAACAGGCCGAGCAGACTGGCTGGAAAAGCAAATCAGGACCTTGCGGGAATATTTACAGGCAGGGGAAGTAAATGGGAATGCAGAAGGTCAGGGGTATGTAAAGCAAATGAAGATGTTGCAGTTAGGGTCAGAAGTTGGAAAAGCAAACGAAAACGTTGTGGGTAGGGAAAGCAAACGGGAATGTTGTGGGTAGGGAAAGTAAACGAAAATGTTGTGGGTAGGGAAAGCAAGCGAAAATGTTGTGGGTAGGGAAAGCAAGCGAAAATGTTGTGGGTAGGAACTGCAAACGGGAATGTTGTGTGTATGGAAACTAAACAGGAATGCTGTATGTATAGAAAGCAAATGAGAATGTTGTATGTATGGAATGCAAACGGGAATGCTGTAGGTAGGGACAGCAAACGGGAATGTCGTATGTATGGAAAGCAAACGGGAATGTTGTATGTATGGAAAGCAAACGGGAATGCTATAGGTAGGGAAAGCAAACGAGAATGCTATAGGTGGGGAAAGCAAACGGGAATGCTGTAGGTAGGGAAAGCAAACGGAAATGCTATAGGAAGGGAAAGCAAACGGGAACGTTGTAGGTAGGGAAAGCAAACAGGAATGCTGTAGGTAGGGACAGAAAACGGGAATGTCGTATGTATGGAAAGCAAACGGGAATGTTGTATGTATGGAAAGCAAACGGGAATGCTATAGGTAGGGAAAGCAAACGAGAATGCTATAGGTGGGGAAAGCAAACGGGAATGCTGTAGGTAGGGAAAGCAAACGGAAATGCTATAGGAAGGGAAAGCAAACGGGAACGTTGTAGGTAGGGAAAGCAAACAGGAATAATGTAGGTAGGGACAGCAAAAGGGAATGCTATAGGTAGGGAAAGCAAACGGGAATGCTGTAGGTAGGGAAAGTAAATGGGAATGCTGTAGGTAGGGACAGCAAAATGGAATGCTATAGGTAGGGAAAGCAAACGGAAATGTTATAGGAAGGGAAAGCAAACAAGAATGCTGAATGTATGAAAAGCAAACGAGGAAGCTGCAGGTAAGGTCAGAGGCAGAAAAAGAAAATGAGGATACTGTTTGTAGATTTACAGGCAGGGGAAGCAAATGAGAATTCTGTAGGGTCAGAGTCAGGGAAGGCAAATGAGGATACCGAAGGTAGTAAGGTTGGAAGCGGGAAAAGCAAACGGGGATGCTACTGGTAAGGGTCAAAGGCAGGCAAAGCAAATAAAGGTCAACGGCAGGGAAAGCAAACGAGAATGCTGTCGGTAGGGTCATCCGCATGGAAATCAAAGCAAGGACGCAAGCAGGGCCATAGTTGAGGGTGTAGGCAGTCGGAACAGTGGATGATGTAAACACGGAAAGGACGTTGGTACGCAGGTTGGGAAGCAGGCCAGTACGTAGGCATACACAATCATGGCTTAAAACGTGGCAACAGTAATTTCTACCCGTGTAACTGAAGTGTATTCTGTAGGGTAACCACAGGGCCTCACCAACCACCCCCCTTCTTCGCCCCCTCACCACCAACACCATCACCACAACAACTTATATTTATTTTACCTTTACAAATCCAGATTACTGCAGGTCTGTTATTAATATTACGGCACATGTTGCCGGAAAAATCCGAAATCCATACGAACACTTTGTGAGCAAAATGTTGACTCCTCGAATGTAGACTATGCCAAGGCGGTAGATAGTCAACACTTATTAAACGTTCTATTGTTGTCGTTGTTACGATGACATGCCCGGGCTTTTGCTCCCGTCCGTACTTTGGTGGGAACCTACATATGTTTATCGACACACATGTGGATACAAGGGCCCATCTGTTACAGTCGTGCTGACTTATAAAGCACGAATGTGTGTACAAGTACACCCGAGTTTAGCACATAGGTTGGCAAAACACACGATTTCAACTTCAGATAAGATGAGAAAAAAAGTTTTTTTTAGAAAATAATAATAACCGAATGCAGTGGCCTACTGAACGACATAATGGGGTCGATTTTGACAGGTACACATACCATATATATTAATGTATACATACATACATACATACATACATACATACATACACAGGGAGAGAGAGAGAGAGAGAGAGAAAGAGAGAGAGAGAGAGAGAGAGAGAGAGAGAGAGAGAGAGAGAGAGAGAGAGAGAGCGAGTGAGTGTGCATGCTGACTTGGAAGTAGACAGGTAATACTCTCTCTCTCTCTCTCTCTCTCTCTCTCTCTCCTCTCTCTCTCTCTCTCTCTCTCTCTCTGTGTGTGTGTGTGTGTGTGTTTGTGTGTGTGTGTTTGTGTTAAAATAGCACTATTTCAGACAGCATGCCGTAATTTAAAATGTACTTAGATATTATTAAACAAACATCGCTTCCCTTTCCTTTTCTTTTATTTTCCTTCAGACGAATGTACTATTAGCTGATTGCTCTAATACTCCCCCATACGGCGCCAAAATATAAATTCATCGATGTCATTTGCGGAGGCTTCATCTTCTTAACAGCATCATTCTGATTTCTAACAACTACATTTTTTTCTCATTTCTTCAATACGCTTTTCCCTTCCTTTCTTTCTCTTTCTCCTTTTTTTTCAAATTCCTTTCTTGGGAGTTGATTTGAACGCTATAGCCATGCTGAGCACGTCAGACAATTTCTTAGCTATTCGAGTAGAATTTGGAGACAATTACGTTCCCTTGAAGAACGACGCTCCGAAATAGATTTGAAACGCGAATTACCCGCTATGTTTCTGACGTGATAGGGTATAAAGAAATAACAACAATCCGCTTGATGAAGGGGGCATGGGAAGAGCCGGGTGAGCGACGGCGTGGTCGCTTTTAACTAAAACTGATTAATTTTAACCTTCGTTTCTTTTTAACGCTAAATCGACTTCTTTCGCCTATCGCACGCTTTTCGGAATATAAATCTGAGCACCGTGGATTCCAAATTGTCCCTGAAAAGACTTCCAGATTAGTGAGATAGTAAATCCAATGATTTGAAATGTCAAACGACGAATGACAAGACGGATATATAATCAACCAATTCTTGAATGTTTTTTGTTGTTTTTTTGGCGGGGGGGGGGGGGGGGGGGGGGGGGGGGGGGGGTGGGGGTTGGGGGGTTTGTTGAGAAAATGGAATTAATCTAGTGGGAAAAGAAAATCTTCAAGAAGGCGATGAAAAAAAAATTCAAACAAAAAAAAATCAAAAAAAAATTATAATAAATAAATAAATTATCGTCCTGTACGAAAAACATTAATACATGCGAAAAAAAAAAAAATCATATCATATATAAAGAGCAGGTTATGAGGCAAACACGGGTTTCTTCTCTCCCTGTCTGGAACTTTGTCAAATTTAGCATATGCTAGACATCTAAATTCGCGTAGTTAAAAAAAGTTGGGCTATTGTTAAAAAAACAATTTCTTTCCTGTCAAATATTTCTTTCCATTTCACAGAAGCATGATAAATTACACTATGGGTATTTAATAAGATATATGATAATTTACGCTATGGATATTTAATACGACATGTGATCATTTACACTATGGATATTTAATACGATATATGATCATTTACACTATGGGTATTTAATACGATATATGATCATTTACACTATGGGTATTTAATACGATATATGATCATTTACACTATGGATCATTTACACTATGGGTATTTAATACGATATCCGATCATTTACGCTATGGGTATTTAATACGACATGTGATCATTTACGCTATGGGTATTTAATACGACATGTGATCATTCACGCTATGGGTATTTAATACGACATGTGATCATTCACGCTATGGGTATTTAATACGACATGTGATCATTTACACTATGGGTATTTAATACGATATGTGATCATTTACACTATGGGTATTTAATACGATATATGATCATTTACACTATGGGTATTTAATACAATATATGATCATTTACACTATGGATATTTAATTTAATACGATATATGATCATTTACACTATGGGTATTTAATACAATATATGATCATTTACACTATGGATATTTAATACGATATATGATCATTTACATTATGGGTATTTAATACGACATGTGATAATTCACACTATGAGGATTGTGTACAGTGTAGTTAGTTAATACGACATATCATAAATGACACTATGGGGCTTATGCCCAGTGACACGGTGTTTAATTAATATGACATATGCAGGGCCGTAGCTAGCTGGGGGGGGGGGGGGGGAAGGTGGGCAGTTGCCCCCCCTCCCCCGAAAAAAATCCGGAAAGCGTTAAAGAAACTTAAAGAAAATTCTCTTCTTAACTGTTGCCCCCCAGTTGCCCCCCCCCCCCAAACAAAAAATCCTAGCTACGGCCCTGATATGACATATGCTAATTTACACTAAAGGGATTATGTGCATGTTGTGTTGTTGTTTGTTTCTTGGGTTGGGTTTTTTTTTTTTTTTTTTTTTTTTTTTTTTTTTTTTTTTTTTTGTTGTTGCTCAGTATACACTGTTTCAAAGTGTTGTTGGGTTAATGTTATTCTAATTAAAAAATTATGGGTAATTAGACAAGGGCAAATGAAACGAGTAAGCACACATATTTTCCTTTCATAGTCCGTACATCCATCCGAAACAATGTTTAACATGTGTTACATTTTTAAATTGATGTCGCGCTTTGGGGATATCCATTAACAGGCCTGAACAAAACCAGTGTTATCCCATGAGCAAACCACCCACTAGCTTTATAATAGGCTCAGGACTACCAACTGTCACGACGGAGTTGGCCAACTCGTCGATCTCACGACTTCTACCGACTTTCCACTTCTACGACCGATTATTTTGTTAATCTGAGCCACCCGTCGTAAGTTGGGAGTGAGGGAGATTACATCTCCACCGTGACAGTTGACAGTCTGAGCCTAGTATTAAGCATTCGGAATGAAAGTTAAAAGTTATTTTTATTTAACGACACTACTGGAACACATTGGTTTGGTAATCATCGGCTATTGCATGTCAAACATTTGGTAATTTTGACTTCTAGTCTTCAAGAGGAAACCCGTTACGTTTTTCCATTAGCAGCAAGGAATCTTTTATATACACTTTTCCACAAACAGGGCAGCACATACCACTGCCATTGATATACCAGTCGTTGGGCACTGGTTGGGACGAAGTAAAACACAATCAGAGAATGGGTCCACTGAGATGGCTCGATCCCATGACCTCATGGACTTTCCTCATTTTCCTCATATGCACTTTCCTCATGGACAGGACAGTGCATACCACGGTATTTGGGGTACCAGTTCTGCTGGGGCACTTGTTAGGAGGGAGGACACCCCAATTCCATGGAGGCGATCAACCTTGTGATCCATCGCACCTCGGGCGAGCGCTTCACTACTGAGCTACATCTCAACCTAGTATATCAAAGGCCGTGGTATGTGCTGCCCTGTCTGTGAGAAAGTGCTTACAAAAGATCCTAAACATCAGTTAATGGGGAAAATGTAGCGGGTTTTCTCTCTAAGACTATATGTCAGAATTATCAAAAATTTGACATCCAATAGTTGATGATTAATACATCAATGTGCTCTAGTGCTGTCATCAAACAAAACAAACGGGGTTTTTTAAATTCCGCCCGTAGTGGCGACCTTAACGCGACGTGGACAGTAAGACGTATTTTCAAATCAGATTGATTTAGTATACCTATGAACAATCATGGGTGTCAGGGTAGTAGACTGGAGGGGTCCGGACGGATACCCCCTTCCATCCACCTCGTTGAGTCTAAAACCTTCTCCTTTTTTCTTTTTTCTTGTTTTGTTTGTTTGTTTGTTTGTTGTTGACAGTGCAATACATTACCGGTACGCTATTCATGTAGTTCCAGCGAAAATGCAAAAGGGTCCGCTAAGTTGTTATTCGAATCCGCCCATGTTCAAACTAGGCACGCCCCATGTGTGTTATAAACAATACCTTGTACACCAATCACAATATTCCGGTTAGAATTGCCTCAAGGTGATGTATTCTATTAATCTAGATAGTGTATACCTTTGATATGCAAATGCTTACATATCGCCTTCATGTGCACTTTGTATAGGTTATGTGGATGGCATGTATATAAGTTGCACAGTATCAGATGAGGAATATCCGCGTCATAGTTCATTGTTCAGAGATAAGGCTGTAACAGCAACTGCTGCCCAGATTGGTAGGAAAACACAACGGTGATATATTTTGTACATAAATCAATACAAGTACCGTTACTTTTATTTAGCGTACAGGTGTTATGCAATGAATGCTACAGATTGAAGGGAGTGTAAAATAAAATAAATATGGAAATGTGATTTTCTGGAGAGTGAGAGAGAACCCCAAAAAATAGGGTTGCCAATATAAAAAACAAAAACAAAAACAAAAACAAACAAAAAACACACCAACAAACCACTACCGTTCTTTATACTATTGTAGGCCACATTATTATTTTTAGACGTGTTCTGCCTGGGTTTGTTGATACACTGTTTCTGGATCTGTCAGTTTTATTAGAAAATGTTAACATTATACCAGCAGTGGGAACTTGTTCGATCTAGCGGAGTCTATAGACACGTTTTAGGCCCGTAGGTCTTTGTCTTGTTGGGGGGGGGGTTCGGGGGTTTCGGGTTTCTGGGGTTTTCCCCCCCCCACTAGAGACTGTGCCCCTCGCCCCCCCCCCCCCCCCCCCCCACACACACACACACAACACCTCCAGATATAATTCATACGGGCCTGGGTTTAACTGTATTCGTTTATTAACCCACATATAAAATCAGTCTCTAGTAATTCAAGTATAACACCGAAGACAACTTCATTTACAACAGTGAGTTGATAGACCTTTTGTGAAACGGCCATTTGGGTTCCTTTGGCTTAGTTTGATTTTTAAATGGCGCGTGAATAAGAAAACTGGACGAAGGCAGATAACTCTAAAAAGCAAATAACTAGTGGGCGCGTCAAAGCGGGAACTCTCTAGCGTTTTACTTCCATCATAAGCCATTTCTAAAATCATCTTTCTTTTCTTATTAAACTGGCCAACTCCCTTATAACCATCACCACTTTTGTTTGACTTTATGAGCAGTTCAGTGATAATGGTAACACGGATAAACATTTAATACACGAAGAAACAAAGTAAACATGCCGAGTTGTTTGTGTAAATAAGTAGGCTAAGAAAACACGCCATTTCTAGGAATCCACCGTCCGGTTCCTAAAACTGGAAACTCCAGTCGAAGTCCGTGTCAGTGTGACTCATGTCTGGTTGAGGGTCGCTTAGGTTATTTGATCTAGAGTTCCAAGGCCAAACCGAGCGGAGTTCAGGACGGGGGGGGGGGGGGGGGGGGGGGGGGGGGGGGGGGGGGAGTATGTACATCGCGTGGGGGGAGGGAGGTGAACAAATAAGTCCCATTTTTAGTTCAGTAGTGCCTTCTTCTTCTTCTTCTTCTTTCCTTTTGTTTGTTTGTTTGTTTACTTGTTTGTTTGTTTGTCTTGATGAAAAAACGACTCCTAACAGTGGCGGATCTAGAAAATCCATTTAGGGGAGAGCCTTATGACATGAGGCGGAAGAAGAAAAAGAAAATTAATATATAACAAAATTATAACTGCTAACACCCACCCCCCCACCCCCCCACCCCCCCCCTTAGATCCGCCTCTACATTACCGTGTCCTGGTATGGATTAGACACAGGGAAGGGAAAGGGGGGTGTGGGGTTTGTCATATTGTATTAAACGTCAGTCCAACCAAAAAATTAAGGAAAATAGAAAATTTAAAGGAGCAAATATATATACAGTGATCACATCTGCTAAAGTGGTCACTACATTAAGATATCATCCTTTTTACAAGGTCATTTTAAAATCTCCCAAATAATTGAAGTATAATTCACGTGATCAAGGGAGAGCACTCGTGCGATGTTATATCCCCAGTAATATATGTCTTAATCTCCCCTGCTTGATTGCTTCATACTCTAATACTATAGTGTAATAAATATAAAACATTAAGGAGTGAAAATAGAGGTCATGTTAGCATCATATATACACTCAACAAAACTGAGCAGGGTACGTATATTAAGCAAACGACCATGAGCCATTTTATTTTGTGTGAGAAATTGGTACTGTGGTGATATATGTACATGTATAAAGTAAAAATTGTTGTTGACTTGACTAGTAACTGATAACACTAATATTCCAACCAATGTATGTAATACTAATAAATAAATAAAAAAACTAGTTAATGACGTCCCATATCTGCTTTATCCTGTGAATGTAAGAATGGGAAATTCTGCGAGGCTTTGCCAAGCGGAATTTCTCATTCGGCCAGAACAGGATAAAGCAGATATCCGACGTCATTAACTAAAAAAAGAAAGAAATGTTTTATTTAACGACGCACTCAACACATTTTATTTACGGTTATATGGCGTCAGACATATGGTAAAGGACCACACAGATTTTGAGAGGAAACCCGCTGTCGCCACTACATGGGCTACTCTTTCCGATTAGCAGCAAGGGATCTTTTATTTGCGCTTCCCACAGGCAGGATAGCACAGACCATGGCCTTTGTTGAACCATTTATGGATCACTGGTTGGTGCAAGTGGTTTAGACCTACCCATTGAACCTTGCAGAGCACTCACTCAGGGTTTGGAGTAGGTATTTGGATTAAAAATCCCATGCGTCGACTGGGATCCGAACCCAGTACCTACCAGCCTGTAGACCGATGGCCTAACCACGACGCCACCGAGGCCTGTACGTCATTAACTAG
The DNA here is from genome assembly GCF_016097555.1 of Gigantopelta aegis. Classification (NCBI taxonomy): domain Eukaryota; kingdom Metazoa; phylum Mollusca; class Gastropoda; order Neomphalida; family Peltospiridae; genus Gigantopelta; species Gigantopelta aegis. The sequence continues at coordinate 29,364,396 of NC_054706.1, forward strand.
TTATTATCTTTATCCTGCAGAACATAAACATTACGGGGGAAAAGCTATTATTTCTGTTACTTCTGCCACATTGTACGATGACCTAGAGGTCAAATGAACGATTTTGTAATGTAGCTATGCGTGTGGCGTCACACGAGTGATGTCAAAAGTCATAGATTTTGCTTTATCCGTCATTATAACATTCTGTCAATAGAAACAGTGTTTGCAGGATAAAATTAATAGCAGTAACAGTAGTTCACAAAGTGTTCACAGAACACATACATGGTAATATTATCAAAGATACATTCTGTTTTCAGACCAATATGAAAACTTTCAAGTCGACCAAATGACACATATGTATCGATTACATAGAAATATTTTCTTCAGTAAAAACGCGTGTACTTCCATGACAATTTTTTTTGTTATAACTACGAGTTATTTAATGACAATCATATTATATTTTTCAAAAATTATTGTTTGTTTTGTTCAATGACGTCACAAGAGCACATTGATTTTATTAATCATCGGTTAATGGATGTCAAACATTTAATAATTCTGATACGTTGTCTTTAGAGGAAAAAAAATAGAAGTTTGTTTTGTTTAACGACACAACTAGAGAACACTGATTTATTAACCATCGGATATTGGATATCAAACATTTGGTAATTTTGACATCTAGTCTTAGAGAGGAAACCCGTCAATTTTTTTTCATTAGTAGCAAGATATCTTTAAAATGCGCAATTCCACAGACAGGATAGCACATACCACGGCCTTTGATATACCAATCGTAGTGTACTGGTTGGAACGAGAAATAGCCCAATGGGCCAACCGACGGGGATCGATCCCAAACCAACCGCACATCAAGCGAGCGCTTTACCACTGGGTTATGTCCCGCCCCTTTCAGAGGAAACCCGCTAAATGTATTTTTCATTAGCAGCAAGGGATCTTTTATATGCACTTTTCCACATACCACAAGCATGAATAAGATACATTTACATGCAATCAATAAATTGTTATGCTATGCTATGCTATGCTATATCATGTAAATATGTGACGTGACGTTACGTTACGTTACGTCACGTCGCGTCACAATTTCAATTCGTTCATTTCCGTATGCCTTACGGCATATACGAATAAAACAACATACGATATAAAATTTTACTAAACAAAATAACATCACTTCACGTCACGTCATTTTATGGTTTTGTTTGTTTTGCGTGCTGTTTTAACGACAATCGTACCTGTAATGGAAGCATCGCAGACGAGGAACGGAAATCTCAGGTCTAATAATCAGTAAGTAAGTATCACAGACGTCCCACACCTCTTCTTTAAAATCCCAGAATGTAGCAATCACTATTCGTCCGATCCCGGAACTCAACACCAAAATACGCAACCCAGCAGCCAGCCTCTAGCTGGATTTGAACACCAATGTTCGTAACCCACTGGATATCGCCGTTACTCTGTTGACCTGAGAACGGACCAGGGGACATTGCATACTGGGGAAATATGAATCGCGTTCTCCACGTGTAGAGCAAACAGAATTTATCCCATGGGCAAATATCAAATACCGCGAGACCCCCAAACGTGTTCCAAGTTTACACCTCCATTACCCAGCATGCCCATCGCGTGGCAGCGTACATTAGTTTCCTCAATACATCGGATTAAACTCAGAATTCCTTTTTCACCTGTCGTGACATTACTAACGGCAAGCTGTCCCATCACTGTGAATGCGTTATAATAGATGCTGTTGCCATCTGCTTATCACAGAAATTTGCTCGCAGCTATTATTTAGGCGTGTCGAGGTTTGTAACAGCTTGAAGATCCTGGTAACAATAATGTTGGGTTTTCCACATATTTAACCTGTGATATAATTTTTCTTAAAGTGGTAGTGTCACTTTCAATAATGTAAAACGTTTTACTGACGCGAGACCGTAATAACACGTACACCTGCAGTATTAAAACTGTTTAAATCTACACGCTACTAAATATTACTCTCACTGGAGGGGACGGCGTAATCCATCCCTTGATCAAATACAAATAAAATAATAAAATAAAACCACAAAAAAATACTAGTATAATAAAAGGAATAATAGGACTGCAACCATCCACGGTAACGTCCACCATATCCTATAGTTTGATTTTAGCGTTTCTTAAAGGCAGCGTCTTACAGATTGCGTTGCTTGAACAGTTCTTTTTTTCTTCTAGATTTAAGGCTACGAAGCCAATTTAATTATAGACCAAAAGATCGATAACAAGTGGAATATGACAACAGTATTATTGATTGAATAAAGTATTTTTCAACAAAAATAAATACAGATAGAGAGATAGATAGATGGGTGGGTGTGTGGGTTGGTGTGTTTCTCAGGTAGGTAGGTAGGTAGGTAGGTAGAGAGAGAGAGAGAGAGAGAGAGAGAGAGAGATAGGGGGTAGGCAGGTAGGCAGACAGATAGATAGATGGAAGATTTAAAGAATCCTTCATATGTGTCCATGTGGGAAAGGGCTATTCCACCCGAGGGTACATAATTTGTTAATTTGAAATTTGTTAATTTGAAATATAAAAAGCATTTCTTGCGTTATTTTGCCGTTTACGTGACGTCACCCAATGTTAATATCAGCTCAAAGTCACGTGGTCATGCAAGACCGATTTATTCCGCATAGGCTGACGTCATGGAATAGGCCTGTTTTGCATGGCTATGGATGAGAGAAACTGATGTAATATTGTTCTGGTCCATTTAACCTACATAAAAGTATATCAGAATAACTAAATAATAATTTATTCATAACATTATGATAGACACTGTCACCTGGATGCCATGCGTGTCAGGCAAAATGGACAAATTATATAAACACTACTACTATGTGAAAACTAATGATATCTGCAAACACCGAGACGTCACCGGTCGAACTCGGGTGACTGAAAACATCATAATTAAAAAAATATATATGGTGCCAGAAGATTTCCATGGCAAGCCAAAACGCATAACCATCGAAGATGTTTATTCAGCCTTTGACGTCAACATGATTAATAAATAAAGTTATCGTCACGTTCACCTATATGTAAAGGTGCTTGGTTTCACAAATTATCATTAAGCCGGGTCATTTAATTAATATAAGCCATACTCGAGTGCCGAGGTTTCTTTCGACGCCATTCTTTTTAACAGCGGCCATGTTTTATTCATCCGCGACACGGCGGAATATTCATGGCTGGTGGTGCACAAATTTACAAATATATTTCTAGTTTTGATTCTTTTCTCTCTTTTTTTCTTCTTTTTTTTTTTTTTTTTTTTTTTTTTAATGTGTACGGAACTTTCCACTCTATCTCATTACACATTCTTGTTCAGGAATAAATAGCGCATGGTTATTTGTTCATTCGGGGTAAATTTATGCAGAAACTAGACAGCAGTATACTTGAGGGTGTATTTTTAATGTGTTCATGCGCGAGGGGTTATGTTGTTTTGCTTCACGCACTGTCAACGGGGAGTCGTACTGAGTGCAGCTTTACTAATCATCACCGGCCTCGGTGGCGTCGTGGTTATATTTGTGAGACAAAAGTGGGGGTGTTTGTCTACGACACCACTGGAGCACATTGATTAATTAATCATCGGCTATTGGATGTCAAACATTTGGTAATAATTCTGACATTTTTCCTAATGCAGCAAATGATCTTTTATACGCACAGACAGGAAAACACATACCACGGCCTTTGTCCAGTTGTGGAGCACTGGTTGGAACGATAATTTTTTTTTTAGCTGAATGGATTGTAACCGAGGTGGTTCGATACTGCGAAACAAGCAGTATAAGCGAGCACTCAACCGACTGATATAAATCCCGCCCCTTGTGAGAGAAAGTCCAGCGTCAGGGTCGTACCCTCCGGGGGGCAGGGGGGCAGGGGGGGGGCACCCCTACCCGAGAATCTCATCTTTTTTTTTTAATCCAGAAAATAGCATACACATCTCAGGGTTTAATTTGTACAGTGTTTCATTTCTTTATACAAAGTAGTGCCCCCCCCCCCTCCTCCCCCCACTAGGATTTTGATAAGGTTACGGACCTGAGTATTGTGCAACTACAATGTATCTAGAATTGATCGAGCGTAGCGCGGGATACATCTAGTAAGTTGTATAATTAAACTGTCCCATACACGCTATGTCCTGTAAGGTTGCATACCAAGTTTCTTATTGCAGGAAAAGTCGTTTCCTGGTTCACGGTGGGGTTTGCTTAATCTAGTACGTGAACCGCAGCTTACACTGGTATGGGATGGGTAAGAACCCAGAGCGAGGTCGTGCAATAAAGAAGGCAAAGGAATGTGTGATTTGAAGACACCGCTAATCTAGCGGCTAAACTATTGCTTTTAGTTATCTAATATAATATATATAAAACAGTGATGTATATATATATATATATATATATATATATATATATATATATTATATATATATATATATATATGGGAATACTATCTATGGGATATGTTAAACTGAGTATTCATTCATTCATTCGTTCATTCATTTTAACGTATTTTCGTGCTTATATCCAATTAAGGTTCAAGCACGCTGTCCTGGGCAACAACCTCAGCTATCTGGGCTGTCTGACCGGGACAGTTAAACTGAGTACTGGCGAGGGTTGTTTATATCTCCTTTCCTTCAGACAGGACAGCACAAACCATGGGGAGTGTAATTTAACCTTAACTGAATATAAATGGGGGATGTATGGATGGACGGGCAAATGAATGAATGAATTAATTAATGGACAGATGAATAGATGGATGGATGGATGATGGACGAATGAAGGAAGGTAGGAAGGAAGGAAAGAAAGAAGGAAGGAAGGGGTTTTGGGGTGGATGAGTTGTTTGGTGAGTGAATGAGTGAATGAGTGAGTGAGTGGGTGGGTGAGTGGGTGAGTGAGCGAGCGGGCGGGCGGACGAGCGAGCGAGCGAGCGAGCGAACGAACGAACGGACAGCTTTCATAAATATCGATCAGGTAGGCTAAAAACATTTTTTTTAATATGATTTGCTGATCATGTCATTTCGACACCTTCCAACGTAATATCCCGTTTTTAAGTGAAAGCCACGCCCGCCGCACTTGCCGGTGTTTGTGTCGAGTCGATTCAGCGGTGAGGGAGGCCAGCGTGCGACATTGTGACCTATACTGACATAAACACGGCACGACGTTCCGTAGGTAATAGCTCCGGGGAGTAAACAACGCGTGTTAACCGTCTTGTATCAAACAACGTGAGTGGGATGTAGGTTTAGGGGCCTTCCAGAATTTATCATGTGTGGGGTAGGGGCGGGAACGAATAAAGGAATGAAGGAAGCATAGGCGTACGGGCTCCCTTTTTGTGTAGGGGGTAGGCTGGTTTTTGCCCGAATTAAACGAAAATGCCCTAATCTGGATAACAATATTTATTCATATTAGCATTACTACCAAACAGCTATTATAGGGTACAATGATGGAAATACATGGTAACAAGGTCTCAGTTTTGCACATCTTGCCCGAATATCTCTATCATTGTTGTCCCCTGCCCCTGCCCCTGCCCCCCCCCCCCCTCGTCGCGTACGCTTTTGGAAGGAAAGAAAGAAATGTTTTATTTAACGACGCACTCATCACATTTTATTTACAGTTATATGGCGTCGGATATACAGATAATGAGAGAGGAAACCCGTTGCAAGGAAATGAATGGTCGTTGGGTACCTTTTGTCTTACAATGAGAGTATTTTGTTTTGTTGGGGTTTTGGGGTGGGTTTTTTAAACGTATATATAAGTATTAAAAGTGATATCAATGGTATCTAACGGACACGAACGCAATATGTACTTCATACATTCTTTAAAAGTCAGGTTTAAAATAAATTAAAATGTCTTTACTGACTAAAACTCGTTTTGTTTCTGACGCTCGCGCTTGAAGTTAACGTCTGCGTCACAGAACAATTGGATTCACATTACCTTCGGGTAGGACGGGATATAACCCAGTGGTAAAGCGCTCGCTTGATGCGCGGTCGGTCTAGGATCGATCCCCGTCGGTGGGCCCATTGGGCTATTTTTCGTTCCAGCCAGTGCACCACGACTGGTACATCAAAGGCCTATCTATGGGATGGTGCATATAAAAGATCTCTTGCTACTAATGGAAAAATGTAGCGGGTTTCCTCTCTAAGACTATGTTGAAATTACCAAATGTTTGACATCCAATAGCCGATGAATAACAAGTTAATGTGCTCTAGTGGTGTCGTTAAACAAAACAAACTTGCACTTCGTGTAGGGGGTGCACACTACCAGCATTCTTCTCTAAAACCGGCCTTGGTGGCGTCGTGGTTAGGCCATCGGTCTACAGGCTGGTAGATACTGGGTTCGGATCCCAGTCGAGGCATGGGATTTTTAATCCAGATACCGACTCCAAACCCTGAGTGAGTGCTCCACAAGGCTCAATGGGTAGGTGTAAACCACTTGCACCGACCAGTGAGCCATAACTGGTTCAATAAAGGCGAATGGTTTGTGCTATCCTGCCTGTGGGAAGCGCAAATAAAAGATCCCTTGCTGCTAATCGGAAAGAGTAGCCCATGAAGTGGCGACAGCGGGTTTCCTCTCAAAATCTGAGTGGTCCTTAACCATATGTCTGACGCCATATAACCGTAAATAAAATGTGTTGAGTGCATCGTTAAATAAAACATTTCTTTCTTTTTCTTCTCTAAAACGCTAGAACAAGTGTCACAATACGTGTTTCACACTTGTCAGTAAACAATACGCTGAGGTGTCGATTAACTTTCCTTTTTTTTTTTACCGACAATGTTATTGTCTACCTAACGACACCGCCCCCGGCACATACCTGTGTTTATGGTAACAACTTCCCCTCGGGATACGAAGACACAAAGATGAACGGTTTGCAAAAAATATCTAGGAAATAATACAGTAAAAAGGGGGATATATTCTGAGTATGAAATATTCTGTAAACATATTATATATAAATATATGTTCTTTTCCAGCTGTCGTTTGTGCTGCCGTCATTAAGAACTTATTTCTCGCTCCAGACCGTGCACCACGACTGGTACATCAAAGGCCGTGGTATGTGCTATCCTGTCTATGGGATGGTGCATATAAAAGATCCCTTGCTGCTAATCGAAAAGAGTAGCCCATTAGCAGCAAGGGATCTTTTATTTGCGCTTCCCACAGGCAGGATAGCACAATTCTTGGCCTTTGTTGAACCACTTATGGATCACTGGTCGATGCAAGTGGTTTACACCTACCCACTGAACCTTGCGGGTCACTCACTCAGGGTTTGGAGTCGGTATCTGCCTCGACTGAGATCCGAACCCAGTACCTACCAGCCTGTAGACCGATGGCCTAACCACGACGCCACCGAGGCCGGGGTTTTTTTGGACAGAGGCACATTACTAGAATTACATAACATAATAATATATTGTTTCATCTGGCCAGTAAAATCCTGAAGTTTATTCAGTTTTGATGTATTTACCCCTCCCAATTTCATATGGGTGTCCCCGACATACACACGTGAATCGTGTATGGGTACTTTTAGATGTCGTGAGAATTCGTGTATTCCACACGAAAAGCCAGTTTACGGCAAATAAAAACTGTATCCAACTGTTAAACACAAACACACTGAAATCGCCATGTGGTGTTTTTTATTTATTGCTTTTTATTTTCTATCATTTATAATTCTTTGTAGGGACTACTTTGGGTCGCAGTCATCAACTAGCGGAACCGGTAAATCGTTTGGAAGATCCGGGTGAGAAACACTGGTTTACTGTATCCGACGGAATACTACTTAGTACAAAACAATAATATAGGGCCCTATTTACGCAGCCTGTTTTCCTTAAACGCAGGTGTTTAAGTATTGTAAATAGTGAATGTATGTAGTTGCGTGTAAGATAAAAAAAAAAAAAAAAAACAGGCTTGTAAATTCGGCCCATATTGTGCTGTTTTCAGTGATGCATATTATGTGATATACGGTGTGTGTGTGTGTGAGAGAGAGAGAGAGAGAGAGAGAGAGAGAGAGAGAGAGAGAGAGAGAGAGAGAATGGAAAAAAAACCAGCAACACAAAGAGACAGGGTGAGGCAAAGAAGCGGACAGAGACAGAGTGACAGAGAAAGACAGATAGACAGAGAGAGACAAAGAGAGATTGACAGAAAGAAACAGAATAAGATTAAAAACTGTTTTGTTATGAAAGGAATACTTAAACACTATTAAAAACTGGATTACGTAATAAGCCTCAAGGGATAAGCATGCCTCGAATTTTATATTTGGCAAATAAGAGGAAAAGGCCATTTGGCCTCCGTCGATGAAGAATTGTTGGGAGCATTACGCCCCAAAGGCAGGGCAACAAGGCAAATTTCAACAAGTCTTAATATAACACACACAAAAATAGTGTGAACAGCTTCATGTTTTTGTAACAAAACAACTTTCAAGAGTCGCTTTTGTGTATGATGATCTATCTCTAATAATCTACATAAGACACGGTCAGTTTGGCCGTAAGATTCTCTTTAATTTTCAGGTCATTGGAGCATATGACTAGGACATTGCGACAATTTGCAGCATGGCCGCCGTTCAGTTCGAGCTCTGGGTAAGTCGCGTGAGTTGGCTCAGTCGCTAACTGATCGCCCTGTAGTATCGGTGCTTTTTTCCCAGACCCAAATAGTGTCCCACGGCTGGTGCATTAAATGCCGTGGTACGTACTGCCTTGCCTATATGCACATAAAGGACCCCTTGCTGCGTTTTTGGTAGGAAAAGAAGGCAACATGGCTCCTTTTTAATTCTCTCGACACAGTGTCAAAATAATTATATTATGTTAGACACCAAATAGCAGTCGTTTAAAATATGCTGAGATGTCTTGCAACAAACATTCCTTTCTTTTTCTTTCATTATTTTGGTAACGTGTTGACACTGAATTCATATAAAATGAAGTGACAATATTTTTTAAATTCGTACTTAAGCACAAGGAGACTGATGGGAGGCGGCATAACGAGAGACGTTACTATCAATGTGTTTCTTTGTATAATTTCGGCCTATTATTATTACAAGACATGGAATGAATGAAGGAATGTTTTATATAACGACGCACTCAACACATTTTATTTACGGTTATATGGCGTCAGACATATGGTTAAGGACCACACAGATATTGAGAGAGGAAACCCGCTGTCGCCACTTCATGGGCTACTCTTTTTTATTAGCAGCAAGAGTTCTTTTATGCGCACCATCCCACATACAGGATAGCACATACCACGGCCTTTGATATACCAGTCGTGGTGCACTGGCTGGAACGAGAAATAGCCTAATGGGCCCACCGACGGGGATCGATCCCACACCGACCGTGCATCGAGCGAGCGCTGTACCACTGTACAAGACGTGGAATGCTCTGAGATAAGATCATATATTTGCTTCGACAGCCGGTATGAAAAAATGCACATCTTTAAATTCCAACAACCACCCCTAGATCAGTGTGCGTTTTGTACACCCACATCACGGAAGTTCAATGGGGCGCCTGGCAATATGCAAATACGTTTTGTACACCCACATCATGGAAGTTCAATGGGGCGCCTGGCAATATGCAAATGCGTTTTGTACACCCACATCACGGAAGTTCAATGGGGCGCCTGGCAATATGCAAATATCTTTTGTACACCCACATCACGGAAGTTCAATGGGGCGCCTGGCAATATGCAAATACGTTTTGTACACCCACATCACGGAAGTTCAATGGGGCGCCTGGCAATATGCAAATACGTTTTGTACAACCACATCACGGAAGTTCAATGGGGCGCCTGGCAATATGCAAATACGTTTTGTACACCCACATCACGGAAGTTCAATGGGGCGCCTGGCAATATGCAAATACGTTTTGTACACCCACATCACGGAAGTTCAATGGGGCGCCTGGCAATATGCAAATACGTTTTGTACACCCACATCACGGAAGTTCAATGGGGCGCCTGGCAATATGCAAATACGTTTTGTACACCCACATCACGGAAGTTCAATGGGGCGCCTGGCAATATGCAAATACGTTTTGTTAGGATGATATTTCCGGAGACAACAGCCATTGGATCTTCTGACGCAATAAGACCCGTATGACGTAACCGAATATTTGTTTCTTGTAACTTTATTTGAGTTAAATTACGCAAAAATTGGAATCAAGTGCATACATTCCCTCGCGCACTCCCACGTACAAATGACATATGTGCTTAGCGTCAATATCTAAATTTCGCGGAGACTAGGATGTGAAAAAGTAAGTATTTGTCGTGTAAAGCTAGCACCAGCAGCTACCTTCCTTTGTTTATTAACTGGTACCCCAGTCGCATGCTTAATGGGCAGTCATATACGCCAGGTAATATTTACTTTAAAGCTATCCTTTTTCGTCGTTTTATATATTGTTTTATTGTATCTTTTAATATCAACCTCCAATGTACATTTCATAACAAATCTATACTAAATAAAAGTATATTAATTTATTTTGAATAGATAATAGTATTTGCACAAATAATCAGTGTCACATATTATTATCAATAAGAGCTGCAGCAACTTTCACTCCGTAAATATTCGAAGTCTGACCCGGAACTTGCCGATTTGGTACGACGCAACCTAAAGCGTAGCTCTTATTTCGTTTTCAGTCTCTCGTCTTTAGTCTTTCGCTATGTTGCTATTTTCGCAGCGATGACCCGAGAATGAGAAAATTGCGAGGCTAACGAGCGTGACATTCCGTGTAAACAGAGAATGGCAAAGAATCACCTACCACTTTAACCAAATTTACCAAGCACAAAGAATATGTTTGCCCGGTTTATCCATGTTTTTGTGCAAGCTATTTGCAGTCAGGGTGCCTCGTATCGGCGATGGTAGAACCGTGTGTGCGAAAGACGTATTTTCGCGGTAATTCCCCTGCTATACGTATTTGCAATTGACCAAAATCTACTATTAAAGCGAAGGCGATAGAGTCAGAATTAAACATGTCAATAGCCGGTGAAAGAAGAGAGGGTATTACCGACTATAAATATTTTTTTTAAAACAAAATCGCCGGAAGTCATTTGCGACGGCAATAATAAAAACAGTTGTTAGTATTACAGGTTTCAAAAATGTCAAGGTATCTTTATTCGTATTTATTACTTCTTATTTTGTTGTTATTATTACATAGTCTGTCCTGAGTTTGTTGTAATTTGTTAAGTTTGTTTTGTTTAACCACACCACTGAAGCACATAGATTAATTAATCATCGGTAATTCTGTGGAAACCCGCTACATTTTTCATAATGCAGCAAGGGATCTTTTATATGCACGTTCCCACAGACAGGATAGCACATGCCACGACCTTTGTCCATGTGTGGTGCACTGGATGGAACGAGGAAAAACTCAATCAGCTGAATGATCCATCGAGGTGGTTCGATCCTGCGACGCAAGCACCTCAAGCGAGCACTCAACTGACTGATCTAAATCCCGCCGAATTGCATGTTAAATACGGTATATACACTACTTAAAATATCACTGGCTGTATATGTTTCTAATCGTCCTAGTGTGTGTACTAGATCAAACTTAATTTTACTTCCTAAATGATGATGATGGTGGTAATGGTGATGTGGTGGTGGTGATGTGGGGTTGGTGGTGGTGTGATTTTGGTGGTGGTGGTGGTGATGAAGATGATAGTGGCGATGTGGTGTTGGTGGTGATGATGATGGTGATGGTAATGAGGTGTTGTTGGTGATGCTGCTGCTGCTGATGGTGGTGGTGGCGATGTGGTGTTGGTGATAATGCTGCTAATAATGATGGTGGTGGTGTTGTTTTTGGTGATGGTGATGGTGGTGGTGATGTGGTGTTGGTGGTGATGATGATGATGGTGGTGTTGGTGGTGATGACAGAATAATTAGTGGTTGTGGTAGACGCGACTTCAATAATGGCGATGATAATGAGGAATATGATGATGGTAACAAACATCGGAATACTAACAGCGTACACTAGTTAATAACTTTGGCTTACACGCTACTTTACATGCACGAAGGCTGGGGGGGGGGGGGGGGGGGGGGGGGGGTCGGACAAAACACACACACACACACACACACACACACCGCTGAAGCAAATGGTCCGCTTCCAGATATAAAACATACAGGTTTATACATATGGTGTTTCTGGTCGTGCAAAACAAAATAGAAAAATGGTCCACTTGGTTCATATACGAACAATCCCCCCCCCCCCCCCCCCCCCCCCCGATCCAGATCACGCTACGCCCCTGGTTTACATGTTAGTGTCGACGAATGAAAAAAAAACACTTTTGCTAAATACTAGCCGTCCTGTTAAATCCTTGACGTGAAATTGTGTTCCGTTTTCATTGCTTACATCATTTCCAGTGCAGATTTCCACCACCCTCCGGCAAAACAAAGACAGATCTTAATATGTCTGTGATTGATAGCAATAAAAAATATACTGATCGAAAAACGAAATAAGCGCAAAAATAGAAATACCATGTACATTATGATGTATGATACTAAAATAGAAATTACCTTCCGTTAAATGCGTGTTAGCTTGAACTCATTGTTGCCGTGAGACTGTCCAAACTCTTCCAGCTAATTTATATACCGGTCAGCTATCTACCGCCAATTTCTTTTCTTTTTTTTTTTTTTTCTTTTTCTTTTTTTTTGTAACTTTAAGTCTCTGTTCTAACGTTAATGCTGCACGATGCTTGGATATAAACGCTCTCGGTAATAAACTGTATCGAACTAGCGTATGATTATGTGCATGACTGTGTGGATTTCTGTTTTATTACTTAAGGGATTATATTATGATACTTCCTTATCTTTTTTTATTTTATGTAACCTCTAATCCATCTCATCAGTTATTTGCTTTGCCCATGTGTAACGGCTAAACAATCATCGTGAAAACTGCATATAACAATCATGTCTAACTGGCAGCAATCATACACCTTGCAATACACTACCTTTCAGTATGTTTTATTTAACGACGCACTCAACACATTTTATTTAAGGTTATATGGCGTCAGACATATGGTTAAGAACCACACAGATTTTTAGAGGAAACCCGCTGTCGCCACTACATGGGCTACTCTTCCGATTAGCAGCAAGGGATCTTTTATTTGCGCTTCCCACAGGTAGGATAGCACAAACCATGGCCTTTGTTGAACCAGTTATGGATCACTGGTCGGTGCAAGTGGTTTACACCTACCCACTGAGCCTTGCGGAGCACTCACTCAGGGTTTGGAGTCGGTATCTGGATTAAAAATTCCATGCCTCGACTGGGATCCGAACCCAGTACCTACCAGCCTGTAGACCGATGGCCTGCCACGACGCCACCGAGGCTGGTCTTTCAGTATGGGTGCGTCGGATGTAAGCTCCGTGCTATCATTACTGTAAACAATGAGAAGTCGCCTTTCAGATGACGGGCGGGACGTAGCACAGTGGTAAGACGCTCGCTCGATGCGTGGTCGGTGTGGGATCTATCCCCGTCGGTGGGCCCATTGCGCTATTTCTCGCTCCAGCCAGTGCACCACGACTGGTACATCAAAGGCCGTGTTATGTGCTATCCTGTCTATGGGATGGTGCATATAAAAGATCCCTTGCTGCTCTCTCTCTCTCTCTCTCTCTCTCTCTCTCTCTCTCTCTCTCTCTCTCTCTCTCTCTCTCTCTCTCTCTCTCTATCTCTCACTCTTCCTGTGTGTGTCTTTCTCTCTGTCACTGACTGTCTCTGTCTTTCTCTCTCTCTCTCTCTCTCTCTCTCTCTCTCTCTCTCTCTCTCTCTCTCTCTCTCTCTCTCTCTCTCTCTCTCTCTCTCTCTCTCTCTCTCTCTCTCAACGGAAGTTCAAAATATGCTTAGGTGTCGTTATTCAAACAGTAGGCCCTACTGTAATTTTGTTATGATTAATTTGTATGCATATTTAAGGAGTTAAAAATCACAATATTTAAATCGTTATACTGTTCGATATATATAAATTCATCTTGCTAATTAAACGACGTAAGTGTGCATAAAAAGACAAATAAAAAGCAGTCTACATAGTAACAGCGATCAGAAGGTCGTGTCTAGACAATTCTGAAGAAGCCACGGGAATTAAGCGGAACTGACCATAAAACTGCATGGTGGTCCAGGGAGCTTTACGTTATAACGCACTGTAGGGGGCGCCACTGGTTGACTCAAACTAAATCCACCAATCAGCATTTTGTTATCCCACGATTTACATCTCTTAGTCACGTGTGAAGCACGTAATTCACATAAACCTTTTATTCTTTTATTGTGTAAGTGTATTTTACGTGCATGCTTCTGGAATTTATGTTTAAACAAAATTAAAGTATGCGTTAGGCCAGGGATAATTTAATCCTTTATTTTTCCAGTTCTAGACCATGCGGAATTTTAAATGAATGCGCGTTTGATGATTACATGGCGTCGGACAGATGGTTTATGACAACAGATAACGAGAGAAGAAACCTGCTTCCGCTAATCCATGCTAAAGATACTATTTTCGATTAGGTCAGGTCATAGGGCTTTACGTGCACATTCAGAACAAGCTGTTGTAGCGCACGCCTGTCTTGGGCACAAGAGCCGGCCTCGGCCGGCTCCTTCGTCCAGGACAGGAAAGGTGTGTGTGTGTGGGGGGGGGGGGGGGGGGTAATGGTGCTATGGAATTTTCAATGGAGCAAGAATTATGCCAAAAGAGAAAAGGTGCGCAAGTTTGATTGAGGAATTTGGGCGCAATTTTGAACGGTCGGTCAAAAATATAGGTTTTGACATTAGTGAATCGAGAGTAGCACCAAGGAATCTTTTATATGCAACATACCACAGACTGGTCAGGTCAGGTCAGAACATAGGGTTTTACGTGCACATTCAGAGCAAGCTGTTGTAGTGCACGCTTGTCATGGGCGCATGTGTAGACTTGTGCCGGCTCCTTCGTCCAGAACAGGAAAGGGGTTGGGGTGGGTGGGAGAAGTGACCGTCCCCGGTTTACATGTGCAAGGGAGCGCTAGCAGGCCGACCAGGGTCGGTAGCGGGCGGGGGTGACAGAACAATATATAGCACGGCCTTTATTACACCACGAACACTAGCTGGAATGAGAAATAGGCTATTGGATGTCAAACATTTGATAACTGTGCCACGTAGTGTTCAGTGGAAACCCGCTACATTTGTTTTTCCATTGGTAGCAAGGGATCTTTTATATGCTTTTCACCAGACAGGACAGCACATACCATGGCCTTTGGTATACCAGCCATAGCATGCAGAATGGCCCAAGCAGTTCCAAACACCCTTGCCCTTAAAATAACCTTTATTCTGTGGCTGTAAGACGGCATTCAAATTGTATTCAGAAGGGATTTGAGTTTACGATTTCGTTAGTCACAAAGTTCGAGAAACTGAATTTCACACAGCGTGAGTAGAGGTCATAAAAGCCTGGCAATGATATTTAATTACTTCACTGCCTCCTTATACAATCTTACAATTCTGTCGTCGCGACCATATAACATCTCGTTATCGGGTTGAAAAACACCAACTTAATTACCATTGGTGACCACGTAACCTTACATGTCAGAACTACCAAATGTTTGATAACAAAATCGCTGCTAATTAATTAATCCATCTGTGTGGTCTAGTGCTGTCGTTGAACAAAAGAAAATTTTACTTTGTTTGCTATTTGCATCAACAGTGATTCATTGGATATATCATGTCAAAACATCATTTTGACTCTGCCGTGTGTGGAGATACGATTTTGAAAATGCTAATAGTTTTATCGTTTTGGGGCCTAATTCATAAAGGTCTCTTAGGCTCTGCTAGACAACAAAGCATCCTCTTTGCAAGTCTTTTAGCGCTGCACTGCGAGATCGCAAAGTTGCGAGAGTTTAGCGAAAAGGCCCCAGATTATTAACATCTGCTTTTGAACATTTATTTTTATCTCTGGTTAATTTAACTGACGGCTTATTAACTAGCCCTTGCTTTGGTATTCTGCTGTCATTAACCCGAATAGCATGTTCGCAATTTACGTTGTTTGTTCATGGAATTCTTAAAGGGACCGTCTTGAGATTACAAGCATTGAAAAAAAAAATTCCGACTAATAGAGCCATTTAGATAACGTAACATACAGATTAGATACATTTTCTTATTTAGAATATCAGTGTCTGTATTTACAAGGTGTTTGTTGTTGTCCTAATACTTGTAGCCCAAACCGGATTTTACATCCCAATAATTTCTCCCAAAATATATCTCACAAATTAAAGTGCTACAAACATTAGTATACGATAGCAAACACACTCGATATACAGACACTGGTATATCTAAACAAGAAAATGTATTTAGTATGAAATAGTAGTCGCCAAATTGTATGCGTTTGCTGGACTCTAAAAGTTTTATAAGCACAAGTCCTATTATCGCAAACAACTTACAATGGCTGCACACTCAGGACGTTTCCTTTAAAGGTCAAAGCGCGGGACGTAAACTTGTGGTAAAGTTCTCACTTGATGTGCGATCGATCTAAGATCGATCCCCGTCGATGGGCCCACTGGGCTATTTATCGTTCCAGCCAGTGCTCCACAACTGGCGTAACGAACGTCGCGGTATGTACTTTTCTGTATGTGGTAACGTGCATACAATTATATAAGATCCCTTGCTGCGTATCTCGAGTAGCCCAAGGAGTGGCGACAGCGGGTTTCCTTTCAAATACCCCTGCGTGTGCTGTAACCTCACCGTGGTGCAGGGGTGTAACATTCTCTTTGAGAATGGCCAATACAGCACAAATTGAAGTTTAGAGTAAAATTCGGTGTCCGTAAAATTCTGTGATATTTGTATTTGTATTTTTGCACAGTTCTTTACACTGTTTTTGTTTAAACCTTGAATTTTTATATTGATGTTGATCATCACTTTATTTATTTGCATTACCATAGTTTGACACCCCAATAGCCGATGTATTTTTCGTGCTGGGGTGTCGTTAAACATTCATTCATTCATTCATTCCTTTCAAATAATTAACTGTGTGCTCCTTAACCATATCACTGTAAATTTAAAACAGAAATGTGTTGAGTAAACCGTTAACTAAAACATGTCTTCCTTCCTTCTGTCGTACATGTCACATAACGGTAAACACTGCAAACTGTGTTGATGAAAATGTTGACATATAAATGGCTGTCGTCACTAAATAAAAGTAAATATATAGTGCTCTCATTCATGCATGCTTCCGTATTTCGCTGACGTCATGAGAAGAAAAAACCCAGCCACACAGCGGATGTACCTCCGCCGACTTAGATTCGTCTATGCCAAACTCAGTGGCGTACATGGTGGTCATTTACAATAAAGATAAGACTTGCATAACAGATCAACAAAAATGCCCACACCTCCAACACACACATACCTTCTTCACATATGAAATGAAATATTACTGTCTTACCCGGTCAAGATATGGTTTACAATTATCATATTTTTTTACGGGCTCTCAAACACTATGCTAGAGAGAAGGATTTAATGACAGTGTACGCCTTTAGGACGGGAAGGGGGTGCAGAAACGATTTTGGTTTATACGTGTGTTTTTCTGTGGCATTTGAGGCCCGTTTGTGCGTATAAAAAATTTCTCCGTGTCAATCAGTAGGAGTGAATCATGTTGTGACCGCCAGTTTGGCCTCTAATATTAACAAATTAACAACGTGCTTTAACCTTAACTAGATGTAGGCACTAAAATTATCATCTTAACTATCATTATAAGAAGAAGTTTGTTTTGTTTAACGACACCACTAGAGCACATCGGTTTATTGATTATCGGCTATTGGATGTCAAACATTTGGTAATTCTGACATATAGTCTTAGAGAGGAAACCCGCTATATTTTTCCATTAGTAGCAAGGGATCTTTTACATGCACCATCCAACAGACAGGATAGCACATACTACGGCCTTTGGGATACCAGTCGTGGTGCACCGGCTGGAACGAGAAGTAGTCTAATGGGCCCATCGACGGGGATCGATCCCAAACCGACCGCGTATCAAGCGATCGCTACTACATTACATACACCCATACATTCGTTCATCCATCCATGTATGTAAAGTTAGAGTTAAAGTTTGTTTTGTTTAACGACACCACTAGAGTACATTTATTTATTAATCGTCGGCTATTGGATGTCAAACATTTGGTAATTTGATAATACATTCATACATACACCCATACATACATCCATACATAGACGCATGCATGCATACATACATACATACAGACGTTCGTTTAACAGTGGGGTGGATATTAAATAGAAAAAAAAACACCTTACTTACAACAGTATACTTGTTATGGCAATCGTATCCCTCTACATTAACAGTTGAGGTAGGCCCTGCTATCTCGTTATATAACATTTAAGCACTGTAGTGTAGTTAAAGTGGGCAGTATTTCGCCACCAACATGCAGCGGCAGTGCAGGTGAACGGAAACCATCGTTTGATTGCCAGTTGGAGATTACGCACGTGTCGGGTTGGTGTGAAGATCGCCTAGCTTATATTGCCCGTTTTATTTATTAGCTCAGTTGGGTGCTAATAGGCTGGCCGTTATGCAGATAGAGAGGAAAAGAAAGGGAGGAAGGTACAAAGACAAAAGATAGACAAACAGACAGATATATAGATAAATAGACAGACAGATAGATAGCATACAGACAGACAGATGGACATATAGATAGATAGATAGATAGATAGATAGATAGATAGATAGATAGATAGATAGATAGACAGACATATAGACAGACAGATAGACAAGCAGGAAGGCAGGCAGGCAGGTAGATAGGTAGGTAGATACTAGTAGATAGATAGGTAGATGTATAGGTATAGGTAGATAGGTATGTAGGTAGATATATAGGTAGGTAGCTAAGTAGGTAGATAGATAGATAGATAGATAGATAGATAGATAGATAGATAGATAGATAGATAGATAGATAGATAGATAGATAGATAGATAGATAGATAGATAGATAGACATATATATATAGATAGATAAATAGATAGATAGATAGACATATAGATAGACAAGCAGGCAGGCAGGCAGGCAGATGGGTAGGTAGGTAGATAGCTAGGTAAGTAGGTAGATAATAGTATATAGATAGGTAGATGTATAGGTATAGGTAGGTAGGTAAGTAGGTAGATATATAAGTAGGTAGCTAAGTAGGTAGGTAGGTTGGTAGATAGATAGATCGATAGACAGACCGACAGACAGACAGATAGATGAAGAAACAGACAGATAGAAAGATAGATAGATAGATAGATAGATAGATAGATGAAGGAAAAGACAGACAGACATATATATATATATATATATATATATATATATATATATATATATACAGATAGATAGATAGATAGATAGATAGATAGATAGATAGATAGACGATGGAAAATATAGATAGACAGATTAACATACTGGCTGGCACATACAGACACATGCACAGACAGACTGAAATATATGGGAAGCAGGAAAGATATAAAATAAAAAAAGAAATAAAAACTAAACAAAGATACACCGAGATAGAAAGAAAATAAGATGATATAAATGTGTTGACATACAGTGGTTGTCGTCACTAAATAAAAGTAAATAAATAGTGCTCTCATTCATGCATGCTTCCGTATTTCGCTGACGTCATGAGAAAAAATCCAGCCATACAGCGGATAAATGAAAGACAAAAAACCCCAGAAAAACAAAAGAATAATGAAAAAAGAAAATAAGATATTGAGGCGGAATGTACAAAACAAATCAAAGAAAAAAATACATATACAAACAAAAAGTGTATTGAAATAACGTTTTATAAAATAGAGCCGCCCGGAGCACGGAAATCACGCAGGACGATAATACGTTATAATCTGACCGCAGTCTGGTCACGGTGTGAAATTAGCCAGCTAAACCTCGCCGAAACCAACTCTACCTTCAGGCAAGGAAAACACGGAAGGGGAAATAACCAACGTCATCGATCATGTGACACGACTTTCTCCTGCGGTTTCCTCTTTTCAAATCTGACAGAGTACTGTTCGTAAATTAAACAATGCGATTTGTTATAACCAAGAAAAGGTGCTACATTACAAAAAAAAAAAAAAAAATCATTATATGTTGCAATTAATTCAAAAGACGACGACAACCAGGTGCAGTGTTTGGAACGTAGCCATAGATACTGTGTTCGCATCCCGATATCGGTGAAGGAAATGTTTTATTTAACGACGCACTCAACACATTTTATTTACGGTTATATATGGCGTCGGACATATGGTTAAGGATCATACAGATATTGAGAGAGGAAACTCGCTGTCGCCACTTCATGGGCTACTCTTTTCGATTAGCAGCAAGGGATCTTTTATATGCACCATCTCACAGATAGGATAACACATACCACGGCATTTGATAATCCAGTCGTGGTGCACTGGCTAGAGCGAAAAATAGCCCAATGGGCCCACCAACGGGGATCGATTCGAGACCGACCGCGCATCAAGTGAACGCTTTACCACTCCCGTTTTGAAGCAATTCGTTGTAAGATAAATGGTATTTAATGGCCACTCAAGAAGCAGTGGCGGTTCTAGAAAGTCCATTTGGGGGGGGGGGGGGGACAGTGGCATGAGGTGGAATGCCAAGGAAACTTTGGTGGTGGTTTGGAGGGGGATCGTAAAAAATGAAAATTAATATATAATAAAATTATAACTATCGCAAAATTTAGGGGGGGGCGGGACCCTGCCCCCCTCCCTCCCCCCAGATCCGACTTTGAGAAGTATTGTTTATTTTAACACCTTCTTGTGTGGTACGTCCGTGATAAGAAACGTACTGTACGATTGATAAACGGTTTGATTTCATTCGTCACCCCATTCGGTGAACTCCGTGACTGTAATCGGTTACTTTTAACACAAAACTTCCTTACTTTTATTCAGAGTATCTTTTTTTCTCAGAAAATATAGCAATGTCATGTTACAGCATCCTACAGTTTGACGAATACGAAACATGATATGCCTTCAAAGGTGATCTAAAAAAAAAAAAAAAAAAAACATGATTTTTTTTTTAAATAATCACAAGAACAGTATTTCCTTATTTTATAATGGAAAGGTTCTTTCGATTTCTTACTTTATCAAATATTGACTTTTTGTACAGACCAATGGTAAGTTCTTCATCTGGACATGTTTGACAACAGGTTTCCGACCCCATATCACAGGATCGTTTTCATTCTCACCCTCATATCAAACACTTTACTGTAGCGAACATAAACAGGCATTGTATAACAATCAAAACTACGGTGGTAACGAAAACATGTAGAACAGAACTACATCACGATGCACCGAATGCCTTCCGTGCGTCGCTTTTTTTTCCCCCTTAGTGACCTGTTTACCCAGTGCAGAGACTTCGACTGGTGACCAACTGTCAGAGAACGGGTAACGTCAGGTGTAAATACCGGCTAAGTCTCCGCCACTGGCTTTGTAAACTCGACGAGTAAAAAGGCAATTTGTGAAAGGAGCCCAAAGAGTCACTCGGTGAAAAACGTCTAAAGCTCCGAAAATCTCCGAAAATCTCTTCCTGGTGAGATCTAATTATGGCTTGTGTTTTCATCCTTTAAGTTTAAATTGGAGTTGGTCGAGCTGTTATTCCCGAGTTGACGAAATGTTTTCGGGATGTAACGCTCCGCCCTTGACATCTCGTCTTGCTCACGTGCCAGTGGCCTTCGTTTCATGTTTGAAAAAAACGCCGGTCTTGTTGATAAACAGTACGAGGTACCCGACGCGCGATTTAACCTCAGTTGCCTGTGCAACCTGACACCCGTGAACGACCACAAAATAACGCTTACGTGATGGCGTGCCAATCGTTTCCTTTTTTCCCCTTCTCTGTCGTACTCTAAACATAACACAAACAGTAACAACCTTCTTCTTTTAAAAATAATCATACTCCAAGTAATGATGTTCCAATGATCGATTATAATCGAATATTGATCGATTGGGCTCTACCGATGCGATAATCGATAGCAATAATCCATAATCGATTGTGTGGGGAAATATACACTGCAATTGCTCTTCCAGTTTAGGAGATGTAAATATGTTAGGGGTTGATGTTTGCTTGGGAAAATTATCGATTTGTACGGTCTATCCTATGGAACTCGACAATAGGCCAGGGCTGCGTTCAGAAAAACGTCCACTAGACTGGTTTATACGCTTCACGTTAAACCAAATGGCCACGTCGCGAACCAATCAAATAGTTCGCGAACGTTAGCGAAACGTTCGCTGGATGAACTTAGGGCTGGGCCCCGTTCATCGAAGCGACCTTAGCCCTCAGATCACCTTAAGTGCATAACTACTGTATGCACTTGAGGTGATATTAGCACTAAGATCTCTTCGTGGAACGGGGTTCAGGTGCACGGTCCTTATAATTCAAATCATTCGTATGTTCATGTAATGTTCGTGTGATCCAATATTTATCGGTAAGTGCAAACCGATTATAACCGATGATCGATGATGAAATTTCAACCGATTCTCAATACTAATTGCAGGTTTCCTTGCTGCCTGCGTCATCATGGCAGCGGGTGTTTTTAATATATGGATAACCGCAGTTTACAATGAGTTGAGGTATTAAATATATTTTTTCTTTCCTCGAAAACAGTCAGCATCAGGAAATACAGTGACACTTTGTCTAGTTTCTGTTGATTTAGCTCATAAATTGTTTATTTCGGTTATATTTCCTGTTCACGAATTTTAACATTAATTGGCCAATTGTTTGTTACTGGCGTGGTCCCTAACCCCGATCACACCACAATTTATATTTGCTTGTCGCCCCATAGCAAGTCTTATGAAAAATGCCCGGCCCCCTAAAACCCACGCTATTGGAATCTTTTCTGTATTTTCTAGTCTAACATTTATTTAACACAAAAAGCAGTGTTTACTCAAGCGATAAATAGACCAGTTTCTGAAATATCGACAATATTCAGGTCCCTCTTCCACCTCCACCAAAACATCCACCCACTCACCCACCCCACCCCCCACCCCCACACACACCACCCTCACACACACACACACACACACACACACACACACACACACACACACAAGACGTTAAAACATGGATGGTATTTATAGTAGAATACTATATGAAACTTTGACAGTAATAAAAGGGACCCTAAAATGAAACCCTGTCACATCCCTCCATTTGTTGTAAGTTTGGCTCTTGGCGTATACAGTATGTGGTATTCGCTGATGAACCACACGAACCATCTATTGCATTTTTAATTTATAATCATAAACCATTTCATTTGTGTTCCGACCCAGTGAAGGTTCAAGCGCGTTTGTCTAGGCCATATTCTCAAAGTTCCACAGGCAATGTGCATACAACATAATTTTAGCCCGTTGTTGAACAATCAGAATTTAATCACATTATTTTCAGTTCCCTTCTGGGTAGTCAAATGAAATAAAAGGAATATTATTATATTTTATTTGTACAACTCCCTACCCTAAATATTATCATATTAGGTAATCAGTTATGTTAAACAGTCGGCAGAGGACCCCCCCCCCCCCTAAATTTTGCGGTAGTTATAATTTTATTATATATTAATTTTCATTTTTTACAATCCCCCTCCAAACCTCCCCCAAAGTTCCCTTGGTATTCCACCTCATGACATCCCCCCCCCCCCCTCCCCAATGGATTTTCTGGATCCGCCACTTGTCGGTTATTGTGTGTCAAAATGTGACACTGAGGTGAAGTGGATGAGAAAGGGGGCTGGGGCGATATTTGTTTATTTAATTATGCCCCAGGGCTTAGACGTTGTAGTCTTCTATTTCTAGTATCTGAAATTCACGCGCCCAGGTGTAATATCAGTTTGCTACATGTCGACTGACGTCTGCTTCTGACATCCTGCGTTACCGAGACTCGTGAACGATGGCTTGGTACGTACGGGTCAGGTGAACGACTTCTGATTTCAGGACGACTGTCATGAAAAATCACAGTAGGGGGTC